>NC_056743.1:1470937819-1470990345 GCF_019279795.1 Protopterus annectens
GTTATGGAATGTATTCCCACCTGTGGGGTTTAAATACTCCCGATTTCCCACACTTTTCCGTGATTGGACAGTATTGAAAAGGCTAAGCTATAAGCAAACCTGTTTACCTAAGGCTGGCATTGTTTAAAGGGGTATATCAAATGGGCAAATTGAATTAGCTGGTCTACACATTGCTTACACCTACTAAGCTGGGCTGTGCAATGTTTAGTGTTGCTTAATATTTAATTTGCATTATATTTGCATTTTGGCATTGATTTATTATTCATTGCATGTTATATGTGTGTCTGGTATCCATGATTCATGTGTACATACACTGTATGGGGTCCTGGGGACTTCAGCACAATATTACAATGACACCTCACATCTGGGATTACTGCAGTTCTCCAGGTCACATATTTATGTTATGTAGTAGGTTATACAACATAAGACCGTATATAGATTCCTTTCACATGTTCATTTTGATTTTCCTATAGTGAAGATTTGTTTGGTGATACCTCAATTTTCTGTACTGCTGTGATGGCTTAGTGGTTAACTGCTGTCACTGTAGTGTACAGGGTTCTGGATTCAAGACCTGCAAATGCTGGTTATCTTTTTTCTGACCAGAACAGGGGCTGACGCATACAGAGTGATTAAGGCACTTTTAAGCAATTGTAAGTGGGTTTGCGCAGGTTTGCGCAAAGGTAAGCAATGCTAACCTCTGGTTAAATATGCTTACAGAGAGTTGACTTTAATATTGCTTAACCAGTGTGTGCATTGCTTACCCCAGTGCAAATGGCCCTAAACCCGCTTACTACTGCTTAAATATGGTTACTTCCAGTTACTACTGCTTATTAGTGCTTACACTTGCTTACTAGTGCTTGCTCCCACTTACCACTGCACTACTTTAACCAGTAATGTCTAATGGTTCTTGGGAAGGTGGGGGATTTGGAAGCTGTATGGTGTTATCACTCATTACACATTTTACCTTCCATTTGTATCCCTGATTCCTGTGTACATATACTATATGGGGCACATGTGATTATCTGTGGACTTTGCAACATTATGACACTGACATCTCACATCTGCATTAAATGCAGTACTCCAGTTTACAAATATATGTTATTTAGTAGGTTATGCAACTAAAAATATTGGTCATAAAGTGATTTGACATGGAAAATGGAATGCACTGCAGTGGGACTCGAACCAGGAATGACTGCTCATAAAGCGAATGCTCTGCCCACTACACTATTGCTGTACTGCTTCATTTGCATATATCTTGCATTTTATCCTCTTTTGCTATTTAAGCTGCATTAACTGTAGCTAAGCGATGGGTAAACCTGCACACCTATGGTTAAATTTCATCTGTTTCATAAAAAAAATATCTTTATACTTGTTGTTTTAACTATTGCTCTTCTACGCGTGGGGGGGGTGTTGCTGGAGGTATGCGTACACCTATGAGCAGTCTCGCTCATTCTTTTATGACTTGTCTGCTGTTCTTCATTGCAGGGGCGTATATTCTGAGTGCTCTGCTCTCAGACATGCCCCCTGCACTCTTACACAGTCCGTGTAAGATTAGGAGCTCAGGCAGCGTGCCTTCATTAATATGCATGGCACGCTGCCGTCATGCTCTTAAACGGCCACTCCCGTGTAGGACTAAGTTAGTCCTGCACAGCAGGATAGTGAATCCGGGGCTATATTTTTGCATCTAGGGAAGTACATTTATAATTATACTTATCTTACCATTTAAATCAGTTTGTGTGCTTTTTCCCTTTATCTGAAGTTAAAGCTATTAATCAGGCATTTTTATAGTCTACATTGCTTTGTGGTTTCTGTGCTGGACCTAGGTGTTTCTCTGAATTTGCTGTAGCCAATCAATCCAGACCCCATGGTATTTTACAGCACATGGGCAGTCTATCATCTGAGTGGTGAGATTACTGCAAGCTGATAACAAAGGCATTTGGACTACATTTTTTAGATTTAGAGAAGTACAATTTTAATAGATTTTCAATTGCACTTATCATTTAAATCATTTTTTTCTGTGTTTTTGCTCTTTTAGTTGAAGATAATGCTGGTATTTTAAGTCATTTTTATACTCTGCATCACTTTTTGCTTTCTGGACTAGGCCTGTATGGTTTCCTTCTCACTCTCCCTATGTCTGTTTTGATTTAATACTTGCAGGCTTTTGAGCTGTATGCTCCTACTGTAATGCCAACCCTGGAAGCTCCTTCCAGACATACTCCCTCTTTTCTTCTTACTGGTTACTGACAGAAGAAACTGGGAATGCCCTCCCCATAGACTTGTTAGTGTGATTTGAAATTGCTCTGAAGTGGGTGTGTTTCTCATTGCTGGTTGTCTGCCTTTGTATTGTCTTCCAGTTACTTGTAGCTCGTTATTAGACTTGTTTATGATACTTTTTCAGTTGTGGTTAACTAAAGTATGGGTTTTGTATTAAAATGACTGGGGCTGCAATTCTAGTGGCAGTGGTAAAGTAGCGGGGTAAGTCTGAATAGGAAGGTGCACAGGACGACTTATAATGAGAATTGCTTGTTATAACTAGTTATTTGATTTGTTTCTGATACCTTTTCACTTTTGTCAATCTAAAGTGTGATTTTACATTAAGAATGTCTGGGCCTGCTATCCTAACGGCAGTAGTAAAGTATCCTGGCCAGTCTGAGTTGGAAAACACACACAGTGAGATTGTTTCATCAGCCAGAGGACCATCTAGGGACTTAGTTGGATGTTAATCTGCACTTGAGAGCTACGTTTACATTAGCAAGTTCAAGGAGCATCCATCTTGTAGCAGAAGCCATTCACCTGGTCTCTCTGAATTGGGAGCTACTCGGGGAAGCTTAAAGTGTAGTCATTTATTGGCCAGAGGGCAGAGAAGCTAGTTTTAAGCTTTTTCTGTCTACTACAGCTCAAACCCCTTAGGTCAAAACCTGTGGTGAGAGATTTGGAAATGCAGGTTGATAGCAACCTTAAATTCAATCACTGTGCATCCACAGTGGTATGTAAGGCCTTCTATGTTGCACATCTTATAAGTAAGGGCATCGCATTCAGAGCAAAGGATGTTATAACTCTCCTGTATTAATCCCTCATCAGACCACTAACAGAGTTCAACACTTCCTTCTTTATGTACCTCAACAGACACCTGCAGCAGCTGAAGAGACCTGAGAGGTTTCTCACCAAGAAAATTCAGGGCCTTCAACACATAACCTAGATGGACAGACTGAAGGCCCCGGCACTGTACTCTGTATCCTATCGGATGCTTAGATACGACTTGTGCCTGGCCTACAGAGCAGTCTCAGACCCTTCCCTAATGGAAATGCAGCACATCCACAAGGCAAATGCGGCAAGATTCGCTCACTCCAGGAATCTTAACCTAGCCTGTGACATTAACAGGATATGCTGGAGAGACAGATATGTCTCCCAGAGATTGCCAATCCTCTGGAACAAACTCCCAATTCATGGAAAACAGAGCTCCTCAATGATCCTATTTAAGCATAACTTAGATAGTTGGATGAAAGACCATAAATTTACCCCAGGGGTGTCCCTTTTTGATAAGAGCAGTAGGTGCTGATCATGAACTCACTATGCAAATATAGACCATACAACTTAGCCGATAAGGGAACAAGGATATAAGATGGTTGGCTTATAAAGGCCCTAGGGCCAATAGCCCAGTAACCTTTTATGAACCTATGAACCTATTAATTTGGCACGTTTTCACAGTTAACATATCCAACTCAAAAATTAGTTTATTGTTGAATGATCTACTTTTGGAAGGTTCCATTGATCAGGCGAGTTTTAATTTTTTGCTCAATAAGCACCCTAGAGTTCCTTCAGTATTTGGTATACCAAAGGTACATAAAGATCAGAGTGACCCACCCCTAAGAGTTATTGTTTCTTCTGAAGGTTCTGTCACTACATCCCTTGCAAAATATGTAGATGAGAAACTTAAACATCTTTCTAATCAGGGTGTTACTTCACTGAAAGACTCTTGGGATTTTCTTCGAAGTGTTGAGCACAATTTATACTCTTCAGAACTAGTGTTTGTCACGTTGGATGTGGTAGACCTATTCAGTTGTATTCCACATGATACAGGCCTTCAATGGTTGGAAGATAGTATGAGGGACAGTAGGCTTTTTTCTCAAGATGTTTTTAACAACTATTTACTGTTCATGGAAACCATACTTAACAAAAACTACATGTTCTTTGAGGGGGAATTTTTTAGACAAACTAGGGGAGTTGCCATGGGTGCCAAATGTGCACCGACCTATGCGAACATTATTTTATCTAGGTGGGAACAACTGTACATTCTTGAAAGCCCTTTTGCACAATACTGGTGCTTATACAAAAGGTTCCTGGATGATATAGTTATTTTTTGGAAAGGAACCTTTGAAAATTTTAAGGAATTTTTAGAGTACATTAAAAGTACCACAACATTTCTGGACTTTACCTATGATTATAATCCCAGTCAGTTAACATATTTGGATGTTACTCTTATTAAATGTAATACTGGTTTCTCATCAAAAATTTTCCGTAAGGCAACCTTTTCCAACTCATATTTGCATTTTAAAAGTGCTCATCCATTCTTTCAAAAGAAAAATTTAGTTAAAGGACAGTTAGTCCGTATTAGTAGAATGACATCTAGTGACAATGATTTTTTGGAAGAAAGCAATATTGTTTTAGATATGTTTAGGGAAAGAGGATATCCTGAAAGTTTATTACAACAGATGCTAAATGTAGTGGTTGAACACAGGTGTGACCGATTTTTTCCTATTTTAGGACAAACTGTGACCCACTGTACTCAGTCAGGTTCATCCGACAACATTACCAATAACTTTAATGAAGCATTTGTTTTCGATTATTCTGGCGATGCAGATGTTATTAGGGAGGCTGTCACAAGGGAATGGAATAAGTTTATTGAATTCTCCGATTTGGAGATTTTTAAGAAGAAAAAACCATTAAAATTTATTTTTAGAAAAGATAATAATTTCAAACAATTATTTGAGTTTAATGGACCCAACAAAACAAATGGTTCACTAAAAAGGTTTGGAACTTTTAAATGTGGATTTTGTGCACAATGTCCCCATGTCGCCAACCAAACACATATTGTTATCCCCTCAAGAGACAAAAACCTTGGTAGCAACACTTTTTCTAATTGCAACACCCAAGGTGTTGTTTATATTGCTACTTGTAATGTTTGTGGTGCATTTTATGTTGGAAAGACCGAAAGGAAGTTGAGAAACCGTATTTACGAACATACATACGAAATAATTAGACAAAACAACAAAAATGCACTATACAGGCATTCTTTAAAATGCACACAAGCTACTTTTAGTTTTTTTGTCCTGGAAACTGTCCCGAAAGAAATCAGGGGTGGTATGTGGGAGGCAAAATTACAATACAAAGAATTATTGTGGCAAATAATTTTGGATTCCACTAAATTTCCAGGACTTAATGATATGCTTTCTATTTCCTCTGTGTTGAAACTTAGAGCTGCCAAGCTTTGAAATTATGTAAATTTTGCAAACTTACCACAAGAGGGCACTATTGGATAACATTTAACACATATTCTTCAGTATGAACTAAAACTTGTTTTAATTAAAGTACAAATGGTATTTAAATTATATTCTATTGGATTTTATTGTATATATTTACACATTTTAATATTAATTTTTTTTTTATCTTGTTATTTATCATAAATAAGTTAAATAAATATATGAATCTGTGTTGGTTTACTAAGGAATGCATTTTTTACTGTTTAATTAGATTAATTGGCATTGGAGAAGAATTCATTGGTTAATTAATTATTTTGAACTGGTGCAGCTGATATATAAGGCTTTATTTGAACAAAGATCTGTGTTTTGATTTCTGAAGAAGACTTGTATGTACTGAGTCGAAAACGTACGCATTGCTGTGGCGTTATTTTGTGCTTGGGACTACACCAGCTGTTACTATTATCTACTCGCTTTGAATAAAGGAGTAATTTTTAACATTTTGGCTTCACCCTTTATTTGGATTTCCAGGGCAGGCAAATCTTTTTGGTTTTGGTCTTTGTCAAGCTTGCTCATCATCGCTACCATGTTTTCACAGTGGTGTTCGCCGGTCAGTGGCAGCTACCAGTACCCTGTATAGTAGCAAACCTGTAAAGGCAGTTCTTAGGACTTTAACCCATAACCAAAATATTTTATGTTGCAGTAAGTTTAGGGCAGCTAGATAGTGACAAACATTGCTAAGATCATAGCACTATGTAACATCTACCCTTCACCATAGACACAACTCAGGCAACCCCTGTAAAATCAAGACCATAAATCATAATAGCCAAATCCTAATATAGTTCCTGACAACATGGCTTTGCAATTTCCTAATTTCTCTGTATTCATCTTGGTAGATATGGGCATCCTGAGACAATGTAGCAAATGTGTTATGTACTCAGACAACCTTTTAATCCTTAAAGACACTAACATAGCATGCAAGAGATGTACATATAAAACTTCCTTGGAGGTAAAATTCTTGCTTACAAACATCCTTCACACATAACAGTCATCACACTCATAGGCCTTCTTATGTTGAGGCACTTAAAAGAAACCTCTCCACACCTCAGGGACGTCCTAAGACATCAAATTGAAATGCCTACTCTTAGAGATCGCTAAAGCAAACACCAAACGAAACATCTAACACTATGCATAAGCCAAAATCCAATGATCTTCCAAGAACAAAGCCCATAAGGCAAGCAAATACATTACTTAGTACTCTTGTCATTGGGGACATAGCTCTCAACCTGGAAACATCAAAAATTTGGATGAAGGCCCATGAAAAATAGGTACAAATCTGTATGCTGATTAACATGAAATTTGAATACATAAGTATGTAACCCCACCCACTCCAATGGAATTGTGGGATACTAACTTTCAAATGCAAACGGAAGAACAGACAACCAAAAAATGGCTCCAGAGTAACCCTGCAGCCATTCCAATGCCCCATTACTTGGCTATTTCGCCCCATTTACCATAAACACTAATGTGCATACTGTTTTATTTCTACAATAATTATCTGGATTTCATTTAAAACTTTTATTTTACATTTTAAAGCAGAAACACTAATAGATATCTGCTAAACAAAGCAATACAGTCTCACAATGAAAATACAATTAAAACTCCTCTGCCCTTGAAACTCACATTCATTGAAACAGCATTGAAACCCACATTTAAAGAAAATGGCCAGTGGCATCTAAAGATTAACTTTGAGCTGTTTTCAAATTATAGACCCCTTGCACATGAAACATACATGTGTTCTTTGATACACCTTCCTGACTGTATTAAATTATATTCCTTGTATAATACAGAACACTTGTTAGAGTGCATTTTAAATGTATTGTTTTGAACATTTTTTCAGTAAGCAATGAAACAAAATGCATGAACCAGTAATGACAAAACTGCCCAATTCAGAACATTTCCATCATAAAAGTCTACTCAAACTTCTACAATCCACCAGTATCAGTAAATATGCACAATCTCTGCAGAAGTAAAATTATTGAAATAATTCCATATTAAAGAGATCTGTAACTAATGAAAAGGTTGATGCTAACAAACAACTTTATATTTAATTGTTTCATCTACAAGTAAAGTGCCTGTTGCCCTTGAAGAATAAATTGCCTATGTTACATTAAAAAAAATGATAAGCTAGTAGTATTTCAATAGGGAATGGATGGCAAACTGATAACAGGTTCATAGTTACTAGGTATCTCTACCAAAGGAGGACATTCGCAGGACTGCAGCATCCACCCTCTTTAAAAGTACAGCACAATACAGTATCAGCAATCCATCTACATACTGTGGGAGGAGAACCTACAGCTCTCTGAGGCAAAAGCAAGTATACTACCTGTTGTGCTACTAACAATGCAAGTAGACTTTGCATAAGCAGCACTAAACTTCTCTTTCCCTGAAGAACTGTGCAGCACACAAAATCAGGAAAAAAACAAGATTGATTGGGGGACAAAGGCCCGAAACTGGGGACACATTTTAAATATTGCTTACATAATCTTAGAAAGTTGCTAGAATAAAATGTTGTGTTACCATGTGTTTCCTGAAAGATAGGAAAACTGAAACTTAAATGACTATCATTATTTAGTAAATTCAGTTCTCTCTGATTTACCAGAAAATCACAAATTTTATTTTATTTTTATTTAACATTTGTTTACCGGGGAAGTCTAACTTGGAACAAAGCCTATTTTCAGCAGAAGCCTGGGGAGAAATGCCCCAGGCGCATGTCTTTGTATCGTGGAAGGAAACCGGATCACCCAGAGGAAACCCACACAAATGCAAGGAGAACCTGCAGACTCTGTACAAAAGGCACTTCAGCCAAGAATCAAACCAGAGAACCCCTTGCTGTGAGGCAACAACACTACCACTGCACCATCCAAATTTTAAGCAGAACAGACCAAAAGTATGAGCCAAACATTCCTGACATTCTGTGAAAATTTGTTGAGTTGAGAGCTATAACTCCTTCAATCAGAAGGGGTGGTGTGGGTAGAGAACTCAGACTCTTGCTCCTTGTACCTAAGGTACAGGGTTTGAGCCTGAGTAACCATAAACACCAGGTATACCTAACTGGGGCATTACACACACACACACATACACACACACACACACACACACACACACACACACACACACACACACACACACACACACACACACACACACACCTAAGTGAAATGGCATCAAAATCCACTAAATAATAGTTCAATTAAGTTATGTTAAAAGTGAAATGGCAGCAAAATCCAATACTAAATAATAGTCCAATGGACAAGCCGTAATTCAATTGGCAGCAACATCCAACAGTAAATAATAGCCCAATGGCTGAACTAAAACTAAGCTAAAAGTGAATGTAATTCAGTTCAAATGCTTGTACCATGAGAAGCCGGGGAATTACTTCAAATTCAAGAATGTAATTGCACATAATAGTCCAATGTAAGTGCTTTACCTGGAGTGGAGGAACTGATGAAATGATGCTGCAGTCAACACACACACGTTACGTTGCTGAGCTCTCAGCCAATTCTGACAGGCTGGTCATGAAGCTGACATCATCGTGCATTCCTCTGCATGTGATGATATCAGCAGAAACAAATAATAAAAAAAAAAGCCGGGAAATTCGGAAATAAAGGAAGCCACTTGGAAATTCATGGCACCCCATTATTTGGACCTCAAAACTGTTAAATGCAGAGGAATTCAGTATGGTTGAGAGGTATGACTGGGGATTCTATTATACAACACACAGATACTTCTGTCACCAGGATGGACAAGAAGAAGATAACAGTTAGTTGCTTATCTGAACCTAGGAACTGCAGTATCACGCAAGCACTCAAGTCACTGCAAAACAAATTCCCTTAGTTTCTATCAAATTTCATGTGGGTGGAAATGACCTGAGGTGTACCTCAATGGACTGCATGAAAAGAGACATTGTGGATCTTTCCTGAATATGTGTCACAAACAGGTACTGCCTTGAAATGAGCAGTATTATATCTTCACCAAGGATGATGCCACAGTATGAACAGAAACTTATTGATTTTAATAATTGGCTAAGTTCCTCTTGTCACTCCAGGGGAATACAATATCTGTCAGCATGGGAGGACATGGTTAACAGACTGCTTTGCTTTGCAAAGGATGGTCTGCACTTGTCTCTCCTGGGCTTTCAGATATTGTCTAAAACTCTATCCACCCCTTACAGACTTTTGCAGGCAATGTCAAAATGGCAAAACTACCAACATATCAAAAAAAATCCTCAATGCAACCTTAAGGTGTTATTGCTCAGTGCTAGAAGCCTAAACAAGAAGCTCCACACCCTACAAGCTCTACTCACTCTGGAAAATGTAAATATCAATGCTGTTACTGAGACTTAGTTTAAAGCCGCAGAATGTACTCTGACAGTGGAAGGCTACAATGCCTTCCACACATTTAGACCTACAGAAGCACAGACAGGGGCTAAATTTGGAGGCGTCACAATCTATGTTAGTAGCAAATACAACTCTAGGTTGGTTAAACAGGATGATGCCCTGGAGTTCATCCACATCCAAGGCGTTCACCATTACCATCCAACTAAATGCTCTATTCATGGGAGACTTTAACTACCCCTCTATAAACTGAGAAATATACACTGCCTCTAACTCACATGCATGTTTCCTGGTTCATCAACACAAACACCCTGGACCAGATAGGAAACTGTGGAAACTCTGATGCACTTAATGTTGAGGAGTGATAGGCCAGTGAGTTCCCATATGACAGAGCAACAGGTGGCACAGGATGAAACTGAAGTGAATGTGCCACAGGAAGATGCAATACCACAGGAATGGAAAACAAAAAATGTGCCCTTAGTTTACAAGAAAACAAGCTAAGAGAAGAGTTGCTTGACTTAATAGACATAGATAGACATATTAAGATCAATGAAAGAAATAGACTGCAGAAGGTCAATAAAACCCAAAAGTCAGAAGTTTGATAAACAAATGAACATGTTAATTAGGACTGTCCATAGAGATCCATGCGATATAGCAGAAGTAAACAGGATATATTACTGTGCAACTAAATTAATAACTGATAAAGTTTTACAACAAGAACACAGGGTAATGGGGGAGAGAAAGGGGAGAACTCAAAAACCCTCATGGAAGTATTGATTAGAGAAAACTATAAAGCAACTAAGACAAGAAGTGTCACTGTTAGAAAAATATAGAAGAGGGAACAGCTCAACAAAAATAATTAGAAAGGTAGATGTGATATTTGACCTTCATGTACTTAACTGCATCAAGAAAACCCACCAAAATCTTGGTTTACTCTATAAAAACAAAATGTTCCTCGCAGCCAGCTCCAGGATCTCACCAGCCCAAGAATACCTTCTCCTCAACCTCTTTTACAGCTCTCAAATTTTAACCAACTTAAGTCTTTACTACTTTCCAAACTTGAAACGACCTACAACAAAGTTGCTAGATTTGCAGCCAATCTGCCCTCAAGATCACACCACTGTCATGCTCTCCAGACACTCAGCTGGCTAGAGATTCTTAACCAACTCATATTTACCCAGCTTCTCATTATCCATACTATTTTGAATAAGCCTGTGATGCCCCTGCACTGGCCCAGTAATCAAAGAGCCTCAATCCTCACCACCTGCAACAGTGAGGGACATACACAATGGGAGGATGACAAGTACACACACAGTAAAGTACAATTTCTCTTAAGAGCACACAGAGATCACAGTCAGTCTCGGGCTGGTTTCTGCCTCTTTCTCCAGATCCCCAATAAGACTGCACACTGGCACAGCTATAGGGTTAAGATCTCAGCCGAGTGGCCAAGTTAAGACCTCCAGCACTCTCTCTGTCCAACTAGTGCTTCGTGTCTCTGCCCAATTAGCTGACACACCACACACACTTTGAGATTTGATTGATATGCAAAGACACACACACATAAATACATACACACACACACACACACACACACACACACACACACACACACACACACCTGGGAAAGGCTGGCACAGGTTTACTAGCTATGCCCACTTTTGCCCAGACTATAAGGTAGTTATCACTGCCACCAGCCAGCTCTTTATCAGCTACTCTAAAGCTCTTGCAAAGGTTGACCAATCCTCCTGTGTAATGTTACTATTATCCAAATAGTAATGTTGACCAAGACTTACAAGGTTATTCAGGAGTGGCCTGTACAGTGTCACCAAATACATGTGCAAGTACTCTGACAGCTTAAATATGTATTACAAATATCAGCCACAAAGATAGGTTTGAATATATTTAATAATAAATAATAAATAAAAAAACAAGACAATACTCAATCAACACAGTAACTATAGAGTTCAGAATCACAGGAAATATTTTAAAACAGCATCTTTATATCTAAGAGAAATCACTGTATCCTAGTTACTTACTATTAGCAAGGCAAATGCAGATGAGTGGATGTTCTTGCTACGTACAAGACAAGATACAAAATGCCCTGTCTCTCTGAGAGAGTTCTTAAACTAATATCACGTATTACTGCTAGGTAAGCCTGGATGACATCACTCTTTGTCACATGCCTTCAGCTCCCAGGCTAACAAAAACTTAGCAAAATGTAACATTGCTATGTAAAAAATTCACATCTCTCAGATGTTTGCTCAGAACTGGAAGTTGTAAAACAAACACTTTTACATTTGAAACCTAACAATCATTTCTGGTTCAAGACAACAGGAAAACCTCTAGCTCTAGACATTGTGTCTTCTTACTGAGAGGCAACACAATCATAAAACACTTTACTTTTCAACTTATTTTCCTGACATTTTGCAAGTTAACTCTGTATTTTCCAGTGTCTAGTGTTAAAACATACATTTGCACAGGTATATAGTTTATATACAGTTCAATTCTTTCCCAGTAGGGTACATTGTGGTTACATTCTTGAAGCTCAGTAAATAACATACAGTTCAACACACACTTCTGCACCAGTAGTTTAATATACACATAACATATAGTTCTCTTACATTTGTAAGGCAAGCATATGAATTATATTAATATTCACAAATGACACATGACTATTTACAAAATTCCAAATAGCTGGAATGGCAGCATTTCAGTTTGTCACAAAGCCCTCCTCTTGCCCTAGCATTTCATCACTTGTCTCCCTCTATAAGCCCCTCAATCCCTCAGAAGCTCTGACCAATGTCTCTTACAAGTTCACAAACCTAAAAAAATCTATTGGACAGAATCTCTACAGCTACTTCCCTGCTCTTGCATGGAATAAGCCTTCGCTGTATTGCTAGCCACTATTAATGGGATCATGTTTATAGGTTTAGCTCATGTTTAGGTCATCTTTGAGGAACAGATTGTCTACTCCCTAGTTTAATTACTGAGGAACAGATTGACCACTCCCTAGTTTAATTACTTATACTACGCACTGATTACACTTTGTGTGTGTAAGTTGCTCAGAGATTCCTAGGTTGTGCCTGCAACCACATCACAAATAGAGGAATCCTAGCGTCTATGTCGGGGACATGTGGCTGTGGCTACTTTATCAATTTAAAATATGTACCTGCAATAAAGGGAGACCTAGACTGTTTGTTTCCCTAACCCATGGGGTTAGCGTGGCAGTGAGTTGCAATTTGCCTTAGCCGCTAGCTCAACAAAGAAGGGCATAGCTTCGTCGTTAACGACAAATTGTAACTGGCACCAAACTGAAGGTGTTCTGCATTGGCACAGTACTCCTCATTGTACCTTTAGCTGTTTATTGTTAAGGACTACCCTTGTCCATTTGGGAAAGCCCAACTTAAGGGAATGTACTTATCAGGACAGGAATTAATTAGGTTTTAGTCTGGAGGGTGTAGCTACGGGTTAATGGGTCTTTCCTATGTTTTATGATTATAGCTATGCTGTTTGGGTCTGTTTTTAACGTAAATAGATGCCAGACTTGTAAACTGAGACTGAAAAACAGAAGTTATAGTTCATGCGGCAGACATGTTATTGTTGTCTCTTTGCCTGCATATAATGCTGCATGATTAATTTACTACTTACAGATTTCTAAGTATTTCATTAGGCAGCAAGTCAAAAGGTTAGAGATTGTGTCCTATGATGAATAGTAGACTTAGCTATATTAACTCCTACTGCTATTATTAATTATACCTTCTCTAGTATGTCACTGTGTAAGTATTGTGCCTCTAACTTTACTGCTCTTTAAAACTAGCCTTTCTGTTGTCCCTTGATATTCCTAGCCCTCCCTTTGACTTGAAGCTGTACATGGACAAATAATCAGATTGCAGAGTGTAAATGACTTTTATATGTTCTACGGTCTAACCTTGCTGCAGTGTATTAATTACCATTATATGTTTTACTGTCTAGCCTTACTGTAGAGTGTTTTGAGCAAGATATCAATGTTCCAACATATTATAATGTTTATGGTTTAGATATATGCTTGTACTGCCAGCCGTGTGTAAAGTGTTATGGACTACTGTATCTGAGTTTCACTGCCAACCCTCATTTTGTATACTTGACCTTCTATTTCTGCAGAATCCTACTACCTCTATCTACTATTCATTAATCCCTTTCTGCTAATTCCTCATTCCTTATTACTCCCTCTCTCTACTTATCACCCATCTCTATACCCTTACGGTAACTTACATTTCTACTTCCTAAAGGTCTGTCACGCCAACTGTCCTCCTCCTTTCCCCTCACTCTCCATAACTAAAGTCTTCTAACCTGGTGTTCTCTTTTCCTCGTTTAAAGTGTTTCTGGTGCTCCCTCCCTGCCACAAAATTGATAAGGAAATCCACCTGCTAACCTGAAGACACCCCTGAAGTTGACTGCTTGCCAGGCTTCTCAAAAGCTTTAGGCTAAAGTAAATGTTTATGTATGTATTCAATATCTATTTTTATCCTAACACCTAGAGTACCTGTGAACCCCTCAATGTGAAAATCAGCAGCCTACTGAAGACTCCTAGCTACTGTCCTGCTCCTGAAGTCTTTTTCCGTAAGCCCAATTCTGTTCGACTGGGAAAACCCTTTTACTTATCTCTACTAGTTGCTATCTCCCCGTAATCCTCTAGGGGGCAGTATTCTACCAAATTAGTTTCTAAACTGCAATTTCTAAAGGTCATAAACCTTGTACATCTATAAATAGTTCCCCTCTGCTAAACTCTTAGGCAATTCCACCACTACCTTAGTAACTAGCACTTGCAACTTATACAAGATACTTTAAATAAGATAACACACTGTCATTTCTACTCTAGTTAGCTTTAACCTCAAAGACAGGTGATACTTTTTTTCTGCTGATCCTACCTTATTTGCTCTTCCCACTCCTTAGGCCCTGCGGGCCCAGTCCGCTCCCCTACCCTACCCCCTAATCTCATCTACCCCTACAACTCCTAACCTTATACTTGCTTAGCCCCACCCCTCCCCATATTAACCAATCGCTCTCTTGATCTTTTTACATACTTGTCTCATTACCAATTTACTCATACCCACACATTTTTCTTATCCCACTCTTTGGTTTGACACACCCTTACTTACTCCTCCCCTAATTTGTTATTCTTCCTCTCTCTACATACCCTACACCACCAACTATGACACAAACTGTCTTACATAGATATTTTAACCTACTCCTAATGTGCACAATCATTACCACTCTCCTAGTATCCTTCACCCTCTCTTGCTATGAATACCAAAGCCTCCCTATATATATTATAGCCCCTTAAAACAAACAATCCCTTCTTCTTCTCTAGCCTCACAAACCCATAGCAACATTACATTCTCATCCTACCTGCAAGCACACTTCCATAGAATAACTCACATTAAACATTTCCAAACCAGAAAAACTGACCCCACCCCATTTAAACTTGTGAAACTATCACAGAATCCCCACTGCCACCTATTACTACATGGTGATATTCATCCAAACCCTGGGCCTAGCTCTCCCACTAATAATTCCCAATCCTATTACCCCTCCACCTCACATATACCTAATAAAACCACAAACTCTCTTATCATTGCGCACCTTAATATACGCAGCAAAAATAATAAAGTCACTGAGCTGCATGCCCTGCTAGATTTATACTCCTTCGATATCCTGTGTTTAACAGAAACCTGGCTCAAACCAGCTATCAAGGATAATGATATTCTCCCACCAGGCTACAACATCTTGAGACTAGACCATCCAAATAAAAAGGGCGGTGGGGTGGCAGTATTGTTCAAATCTGACTTACAGGTCACCTCACTACATACTCAACCACCTACACCTAGTAATGCTGAGATCTTAATATCCAAGCTCCAAGTCAGTGCTAACAAATCCATATACATCATTTGCTCATACATTCCCCAGGAAATAACATAAAAACTCTGGAAAATATCCTTAGTTACCTCTCCTTAGCTTTCCCTCAAGAAACCATACTCTTAGGGTATTTCAATATTGACTGGAATTGTTGTTCATCTGCAAACCCAACACATCACTCTTTATGGCTTTCAGCAAACCATCTCCACCCCTACCAGAACCCAGAAACCTAGTGACAAATAAACCACCCTAGACTGGATACTAGTTAATAGTAGTACCCAGATATACAAAACAGGCTTACTCCCTGACAATATTAGCGAACATTCCCTGACCTTTATATCCAGACAAAAGATCTCAATTCCAAGTCATATTAACCTTAGAACCACAAGAAACAAGAAAAATCTGAATCCACTTAATTTTCAGGCTGAACTTAAAATGTGCATTTGGTCACCCCTAAAGACCTTACCTCTTGATGAAGCAGTCTCATACTTCAATAACAAATTCTTACAAATTCTGGAACACCATGCTCCCTCTCGTACTATTAGAATTAGAAATAAACCTGCTCCTTGGCTTAATAAGGAGACTAGACAAAAAATGAGACTGAGAAATAAATCCTGGTCCAAATGGAGAAATACTAAAAACCCTAATGATCACCTAAATTTTAAACAGCTTCAAAATGCTGCAAAAAAATCAATATTTTTGGATAAAAGAAACTATTACCTTAAGTTCCAACAGACCCAACATCAAAACCCACAAAAATTCTGGTCAGGTATAAATAAATTGCTCCATCCTGGAAAGTCCAAAACACCTACTCCTTCCAACTTGTCGCAAAACTCTCCTACCCAGATTGCTAATATTTTTAACATTTTTTTCACTGAAACAGTTACCTCTTTAGCTAATACCCTACCCCCTATACCATCAGTCATCACAAATGATTCACTCCTCTCAACAAACCCGCCACAAACACTACATTTCCAACCAGTGCCAACATCACTCATACGTACTTTACTCTTCAAACTTAAACCTTGTACCCCATCAGCTGACCTCCTTCCAGCTGAATACCTGCAAGTGGCAGCTGGAGTTCTTGCCTACCCTATTTCTTTATTAATTAACAGAACCCTCACTGAATGCTCTATCCCATATCTTTGGAAAATCTCTCATATTATACCTCTCCATAAGGGTGGTAACTCAAACGAACTCTCAAACTTCCACCCCATAGCCCTACTTTCCCCACTTGCAAAAATTATGGAGAGATGTATTCACAGCCAAATACTTGATTACCTCCTCCAAAACCACCTACTAGTAGACTGCCAACATGGCTTTAGGCCATTCCATAGTACGACAACAGCACTCTTATCCTTTAAAGACTCCATTAATAAAAAACGTAACAATAACATACTGTACTCAGCCCTCTTTATTGACCTCTCAAAGGCATTTGATATGGTTAATCATAAACTACTGTTAGAAACACTTAAGTCTCTCTCATTTGACACCCAAGCTGTCAAGTGGTTTAAGTCCTATTTAGAGAATAGACAGCAAGCAGTCCTTTGGAATAATAAACTATCCCCTCAGCTCCCTATCTCTCTCTGTGTCCCACAGGGCTCCATTCTGGGACCTCTCCTATTTACCATTTTTATTAATGATCTGAACACCTCCATTCCACAAGCCACTTGTATACAATACGCCAATGACTCAACATTAATATGTAGTGCTTCCTCACCTGCAGAGCTCCAAATTAAAACCCAAACAGTATTTAACTTAGTTGAAAAATGGTTTTATCAATGCTGTCTCCTCCTTAACCCCAAAAAAACAAAACTATTATTATTTACTCTCACCCTTAAGTCCTCCTCTATTAACTTTACAGTCACATCCAACAATGGTACTACAATAGCTCTTGATATAACGACCAAACTTCTAGGGGTTACAATTGATCATAATCTTACCTTTGAAACACATATTAACCTAACTGTTAAATCAGTTAATAGAAAACTTGGTTCCCTTTATAGACTCAAACCCTTTCTCACAGCCATAACTAAGTCCACTATCGCCCAAACTCACCTACTCTCAACCCTTCTCTATACCTCCCCAATTTACTCAAACCTCTCCAAAAGCAATATCCATAAATTAGTAACATCCTATAATAACATAGCCAAATTTGATACTGGTTCTTCATTTAGAAACCATCACTGCCAGAATCTTAAACCATTAGGTTGGCTAGAATTGCAAAATCAGATTCTGTTACAACAACTTACCATCACTCATAGTATTCTACATCACCCCTCAAATACTTCCATACTCTGTAACCTTGTTAGCCCTTACAAAAACCTTACCACCCTATGATCTGCCAATAGGGTATTAGTATCTACCCTAAAATCCAACAATAAGTCTGGGGAGTGCTTGTTCACTAACTTTATTGGTAATTTATGGAACAAGTGTCCTACTGAACTAACATCGATTTCATCTACACCACTGTTTAAAAAGCACCTAAGAATCCTCCTAACTTCTCAATGGCTATGCCCTTGCTTGAATCCAGACTAACAGTATTCACTGTTTCCAGTTCCACCTCTGCTGCCTATGTAGCCTTTTTTCTTACTTCCTATGAATCCACTGAAGAAACTCACTTCCCATGAACCAATGAGAGAAAAAAAAATTGTTTTGGGAATGCAGTTGTTTTCACAAATGTTTTTATAGCTATGTTAAGTATAAATCTTTTCATGAACTTTTTTTCTGGAGTTACTGATGTAAATTTGAAAATGTGTTTTGTTCTGTTTGTAATCACGCTGTTATGATTTTAATCTCCTGGAGCTTTTCTCCCCGGGCCTCCGCTGAAAATGGACATATATCCAGGCGGACTTTCCTGGTCAACAAATGTAAAATAAATAAAATAAATAAATAAATAATACGCTCCCCAAGAACCTTAGAAACATTTCCTACATCCATGAATTCAAGAAAACTCTCAAAAGGTACCTTAATAGCATATGGATTTGCCTTTGTAATCATTCTACATGAACCCAACCTTTTCTCTGTCACTGTCCTCTCTATTCCTCCCTTCCCTACTACCATAACTCACTTCATTGCTCTGTATCGTACAATTACCGTATGAAGATAACCTGATATGTTATGTAAATTCATTCAAAAGTTTTATTATATACTTGTTTGGTACATTTTTTCTTCACTGTTATAATGCCTCTTACTATATTGTACTGTTGAGCTTTGTCAACATTTGCTTAACTGTTTTATTGTAAAATTTTTACTGTATTCATCTTCAATTTTTATACATTTTCTTGCTTACTTGTAATGTGGAGCTTTTTTCCCTAGGCCTCCACTGAAAAAGGGCTTTTGCTCAGATGGACTATCCCAGTTAATGAATGTCAAATAAATAAATAAAAAGCAATGCACAGTATTAAAACAGATTGGGATCTATCATGCACTATCAGAAATAAACTAAAAATCTCATCACAGGTGGAAAAACTTAAAAGATATGCAGATAAATACAAAGGAAAAGTACAAAATAGGTAATTTACTGATGACTCAAAAAAACTTTTATAGAGAATTAGGAAACAAGATGAAAGGAATTGAAAGGCTACCAAAAAAGAAGAAATAGATACATTTTGGAGAAGTATCTATGAATATCCTGTGGAACATAACAAAGATACTAAACGGATAGAAGAAGTAAAAGAAAGAATAAGAAGTTTAAAAGTACAGAATATGAAATGGGATGAAGTAACAGTCAGAGAGATTGAAACAAAGTTAAGAAATGCCTATAACTGGAAAACCCCAAGCCCAGATGCAGTACCTAATGTCTGGTTACAAGTATTAACATCTCTGCATGAAGATTTAGCCATGAGTAAGAACTATTTATATGTGGACCCTGAACAGACACCAATCTGCCTAACAACAGGAAAACAATGCTCCTACTTAAGAGTGAACCTGCAAGCTATCCTAAAAATTATAGACCAATGCCTTGCCTTCTGATGACATATAAACTATACACTGGAATTGATGCTGGCAGAGTTTAGTCATTTAGAAGAAAATTCAATTATGGCACTCGAACAAAAGGGCAATAAAAGAAAGTCACATGGAACAAAGGATCACTTGTTGTTAAATAAAGTCATAGTGGAGAATTGTAAAAAGAGGAAGAATCTAAGTATGGCATGAATTGACTACAAAAAAAGTATTTGATAGTATTCCACATTCATGGATAAAAAAGTGCTTAAAAATGTATAAGGTTAATCCTACACTGATAGACAACATTATAGTGACCATGGAACAGTGGCATGCCACTTTGCCATTAAGCTATGATAAAGGACAAATTATTATTCCAGGGATAAAAATTCAAAGGGGGGATATTCCAGGATGACTCTCTGTCACTGCTGCTATTCTGCCTTGCCCTTAACCCATTAAGCTGTCTACTTAACAGCTTAGGCCATGGCTATAATCTGGCTCATAGAAAACATCAAAGTGTAAAGGCTTCTCATCTTCTGTTTGTCGATGATTTAAAACTGTATAGCCCATCAGATAAGGAACTGAAAGCACAACTGCAAGTTGTCAAAACTTTTTCAGATGATATAAGAATGTAATTTGGTCTTAATAAATGTGCAAAAGCAACCTTTAAAACAGGAAAACTGCAGCACAAAGAAAACATCAGTTTGGGACAAGAATGTGATATAAAATAACTTGAGTGGGAGGAAGTCTATAAATATTTGGGAATTGATGAAGGATTGACAATAAAATATTAACAAATGTGAATAAAATATAGTAAGGAATACTTTAGAAAAGTTAAATTAATCCTGAAAACAGCCTTGACATCTAGGAACAAAATTCAAGCTATAAACTAGTTTGCTTTTCCTGTCCTAACTTACTGTTTCTGCATGCTTGACTGGCCCCAAACCATTTTGGATAGATTAGATAGGAAGACAAGAAGGATACTTCATGCTCACCAAATGATTTATAAAACTCAGTGCATAACACGATTATATATCCCCAATTCTGAAGGAGGGATGGGCCTCCTTGAAACTGATTACATGTATAGATCTGCAATCATGGGGCTCCACACATAGCTGCTGATATCACAAGATCCAAATGTAGTGAAAGTTTTGAAACATGAGAATAAATCTAAGATGACTTCCCTGCTTTAGCGAGCAGAAACATATCCGTGTCAAGCAGGAATGGAAATCAAACCACAAGTAGATAAAAATCAGGCAGAATCTGAATGTGCCAAAAAACAAAAGAAAGAATATAAGGTGAACGACCAGACAAGAAGGCAAGAAATGTGGAAAATGCATGAATATAGTTGCAAATATAGAAAACTTCTGGAAGAACCTCATGTTGATCAGAAACGAACGCAGGAATGGTTAAGGAGAGGCGAATTCAAACCAAGAGATGAAAGGTTAATACTGGATCTACAAGATACTGGGCTACGTACACGTTGGTTTACAAAGCCCTTTGACTATGTGGGAGAAACAGACAAATGTTAGGTTTTATAAAACAGAATAGGAAACAGTTGCACATCTCGTTGCTGGTTGTGACATACTAATGGCAGAAGGACTGTATACTGAAAGGCATAATAATGTGGCAAGATTGTTGCACTGGGGATTGTTCAAACATTATGGTATTGAAGTAGCTGAAAAACAACTGAAGCATGAGCCACAAAGTATCACAAAAAATGATGAAGTCTACATCACATCTGAAGTCTACATCACATCGGATCATCCTTTTCCAACAGTTCAAAAGATAGATGCTAGAAAACTGGATATAGTAGACCAAGAAAAGAAGACAAAAGTAGCATTGATCATTGAAATCACCACACCCAGTCACTACAGTTTCTTGCATACAGAGAGACACAAAGTCATAAAATATCATGATTTGCAGCCAGAGACGAGAGCAATTTGGAAGAAAGATACCCAGATAGTTCCAATAGTGGTAGGAGCAATGGGTCAATCTACAATTGCATTTTGATATGTTATCAATACATGAAACTCCATACAAATTGCAGAATGAGTCATTACTGGGCACCTTGTGGGTGCTACAAAGAGCACTTCTTGCTGACATCAAAGATTGAAACAATACCAATGTCATGAACTTTAATCATTCTTTGACTTAGAAATGAGGTTCATTCCCATCATCGTATAAGAAACCTAAAAGATTTGGAGAAATTAAAAAAGGGAAAGACCAAGATAGTGTATTTTCCAACCAGAAGATCAATCATAGTGGACCGATTACTCCCCAAGATGCCCTCACTGGTGAAGTCAGACCGCAAATCTTTCTCCCTCGAAATAAATTCCAACCAAACTTGTAACAGGAATTATAACAAAGCAGACTACATCCTATTAACTGATGGTTTGTCAAAATCCATGGCTCCTCCAAACCCCAAGAAAACAGCTACCAATGTAGAATTGTTTACAGAAACCCTGTACAAACATTTTAAATGGCTGCATTGAGGCTGCCATACCTATCTGAATTAAGCCCAGATCTAACACCAAAAGCACACCACACTGGTGGAATCCTTACCTTAACAGTGTATATAACAAAATAAAAAAAAGTCATGACCAAAGTCCGAAAGAACAACTCTCACAGAGACAAGATCTCTCTGATTCAACTAAATAAGAAACAAAGAGGGCTAATAAAGTCCAGCAAGGCCATTTATAGAGGTTAGGATAGCCTTCCACGCTGAGGAGAATCACAAGGCATTCTTTAGCTATGTCAGGAATCTTAAAGGTAATACTCTACTTTGTGCAGAACTGGTGGTAAATGACACAACTTTCACTGACCAGGGTGACATAGTAAACCTACTGGCTAATAAATTTATCTTTAAATTGGTCCATACTACCCCCGGTGAAATCCCTTCTAGTATATCCCATCAACTTCCAAAAGGGAGCAGGTCCTGGAACTGCTTATTAAGGCCAAAACACTGCTCAGGTGGGCCCTGAGAATATCCCCCAGTTGCCTCCTAAATAGCCTAAAACAGGACCTAGCAGGACCACTTGAAGCACTCTTCAACTACAGCTTCAAAACAGATTACATTCCAGGTGAATGGAGGGCCACAATGGTCATCCCTTTTTATAAGGATAGACCATCAACTGACCCCAGGAACTACAGACCCATCAGTCTGACATGTCTAATGTGCAAAGCTATAGAATTAATTATCATGGACATGATCAGCAAGGTCATTTGCAACCTATAGACACTGGACCTATCCCTATAACTATTTACAAAATTCCAGATAGCTGGGCTGGCAGTATAGTAGTAGTAGTATCTGGATATACTAGAAGGGATTTCACCGGGGGTAGTGGGGGTCAATTTAAAAATACATTTATTAACCAGTAGATTTGCTATGTCACCCTGGTCAGTGAAAGTTGTGCCATTTACCACCAGTTTTGCACACGGCAGAGTATTACCTTTAAGATTCCTGACATAGCTAAAGAAGGCTTTGTGATTCTCCTCAGCCTGGAAGGCTATCCTAACCTCAGAAAATGACCTTGCTGGACTTTATTAGACCTCTTAGTTTCTTATTTACTTGAATCAGAGAGATCTTGTCTCTGTGAGAATTGCTCTTTCTGATTTTGGCCATGACTTTTTTTATTTTGTCATATAGACTGTTAAGGCAAGGATTCCACCAGTGTAGTTTGTTGTTAGATCTGGGCTTACGTCAGATAAGTATGGCAGCCACAGTGCAGCCATTTAAATGTCTGTACAGGGTTTCTGTAGATAATTCTGCATTTATTTGAGACTGTCCTGCATTGTTGTTTTAAATACTGTATTTCCTGTGATTCTGAACTCTGAAGTTACTGTGTTGATTCACTGACTATTGCTTGTTCTTTTATTATTTATTATTAAATATATTTAAACCTATCTTTGTGGCTGATATTAGTGAGACATATTTAAGCTTTTAGAGTACTTGCATATCTATTTGGAGCCACTGCACAGGCCACTCCTAATAGCCTGGCGCTTGGTCAGAACTACCATTTGGATTAATAGTTACATTACACAGTAGGACTGGACACCCTTTGTTAAGGACTTTAAGTATCTGATAAGTACTGGCTGGTGGCAGCTGGAACTACCTTATAGTCTGGGCAGATGGAGGCATAGCTAATAAGCCTGTGCCAGCCTTCCCCAGGTGTGTGTGTTTCTATATAAATAAAATATCAAAGTATGCGCGCGTGTGTGTGTGTGTGTGTGTGTGTGTGTGTGTGTGTGTGTGTGTGTGTGTGTGTGTGTGTGTGTGTGTGTGTGTGTGCACGTGTGTGTGTGTGTGTGTGTGTGTGTGTGTGTGTGTGTGTGTGTGTGTGTGTGTGTGTGTGTTTCAGCTATTTAGACAGGGACACAAAGCACTGGTTGGACAGAGAGGGTGCTGGCAGTCTTAACTTGGCCACTCAGCTGAGATCTCAACTCTATATCTGTGCCAGTGGGGAGTCTTACTGGGGATATGGACAAAGAGGAAGAAACCAGCCCCAAACTGACTGTGATCTCTACGTCCTCTTAAGGAAAATTGCACTTTACTGTGTGTGTGCTTGTCATCCTCCCAGTGTGTACATCCCCCACTGTTGCTAGTGGTGATGTTTGAGGCTCCTTGATTACTGTGCCAGTGATGGAGCATCACAGCTCCTTCTTGGAATCTTAATTTTATGTTAAAGAAGCTAACACTTGCTCCATTTGAACCTGTTCAACTAGCTGACCTGAGGTTCTTAACATTGAAAACAGTTTTACTTGTTACTCTAATTTCTCAAAGAACATACACGAGTGAAACCACCATGAAAAAATACTGCTGTATAAAAGTCCAACTGATTTATTAAATAAAAAGAACAGATGAGCGCTTTCGCGTACCAACCAGTACGCTTCTTCAGATCTTAACATCTAAATTTATAAAACCACTTTTATACAAAGGCTCATACTCAAAATTGATCAATTAACCAATCAATTTAACAATTAAACAATTAAACAATTAAATAATCAGTGCAGTACAATAAAGTATACCAATAAAATAGATACAAAGAAATGATGAAATAACATTACTTGTTTTTTATGTTTACAATTATGTTTGTATTTGTATCTACATAATATAATAGGTATTATTTTATGGTAATTAATTAATGAAATTTTGCACATGAATTAATATAGTATATAAGGTATTTTTATATTTTATATTTTATTTTTCTCATGTCCTATATGTATCTATTTTTTATATGCGTATATATTATATATGTATTTTTGAAAAATATACGCTATGAATGATGGGTGTTTGGTGATTTTATGTATTGTTATTTCATCATTTCCTTGTATCTATTTTATTTGATTCCACCATTCTGTGGAATGCACAGTTATTTGGAGGAATAGGATTTTTAGGTATGTCTCATTCTCTCTGTGCTTTCTACTTGTAGAGCTCACAGAGCTATCAGGAAGCTGGTATACTTTATTGTACTGCACTGATTATTTAATTGTTTAATTGTTTAATTGTTAAATTGATTGGTTAATAGATCAATTTTGAGTATGAGCCTTTGTATAAAAGTGGTTTTATAAATTTAGATGTTAAGATCTGAAGAAGCGTACTGGTTGGTACGCGAAAGCGCTCATCTGTTCTTTTTATTTAATAAATCAGTTGGACTTTTATACAGCAGTATTTTTTCGTGGTGGTTTCACTCGTGTATGTTCTTTGATTTGTTCAGTCTTTTGACGAGGGAACCTTTGGACTTATAGCAGCATCTAATCTCATCAAGTTACTCTAATTTCTGCAAAAAGTGCATCTGAGTGCCATGCTTCTATGACAGGCTTTCTTTGAGAACTAATCCTTCTTTTGTGCTTAAGGTGGTATACAAATTTTCTTTAATCCAAAGTATACATCTCCCTGTGTTTTTTCATGAACCCAAAAAATGAGGGAGAAAGGATACTTCATACCTCATATGTCCTCTGGCAGTTCAAGTCCTATCTTAGCAAAACACTATAGTTCAGTACTTTTGATCAGTTATTCATTTCTTGTGAAGGTAAGAAGAAGGGACAATCTGTGTCAATGCAGACTATTTCCAAATGGCTTCCCAGTCAATTACCTTTTGTTATTCCCACCACAATACACCTGTTCCAGGGAGGATCTTGGCAGTCTCTACCAAGGTCTTGGCTTCATAGATTCATATGTTCATAGGTTCATATGTAAGTATTAGTCTACCTGTCCTTGAATGCCAGTTTAAGTCTGGCAAACTTCCTTTTTTGTGCTCAAATTAACCTATCCCATTTGGTTAGAGATTTGGCTTACCAATCCAGTGGTTGATAATTATATATTACCCCTTATGGGGAAAACTGGGGTCATACCATAGATAATTTATGGGGGCCCATGCATGGAATAAAACTTTTAGAGCTGCCTCTATCCATTAGTAGTACAGGGAGCTTTCCTGGTGTAAATTTTTGTTCTCCATCCACAGATCCAAGTTATGCCTGAATACGGACATAGATGAACTTGGCTTTATGTGAATGGGGAGTCTGTTCTAGGGCAGTGGTATCCTCTGTGAGATGTACTTGTCCCTCAAAACTGTTCTGTTGATGTTACAAAAGTGGCTTAGAGCCCTAAACAAAGTATTTCTGATACTATCTGTTGTACCTATTGCTTTTTGGAAAGGGTTGGACTCTAGAAGTATTATAGAAAAAGCAACTTGTCCCTCTCTGCATACTTTTACAAAGCAATGTAAACTAGTTTCCTTCTCCATGTCTTGGCCAGGCTTTGCTATGACTATACTCTAGGGGCTCTTTGATCCTTCTCCTTTCACCTCCCAGCTGTCATAAGCTATGGTAATCTATCCGCATAGCTTAGGCTGCTGCAGCAGTGATCAATATGAAGAACATAGTACAGGTGTATAAGTAAATGTACTACAATAATAGATGTTCAAATGACCAGTACTATAGTAGCTGCTCACTTTCTCCATCCCCCTTGAATTGTAACTTATTTTTATGCCATGGTCTGGTCATTTGATTTTTGTTGTTCCTAGCAATGTCCTCTCAGGGCTCACCCTTCCTCTCCAGTTTGCCATGAAAGGTCTGATGGGCTGGGTGCCCAAACCTGTTTGTTAGTCAGCTCATCTTGAGCTGAAAGTGTGAGCACGATGCAGGTGCCATGAAGCTCTGGTTGCTAAATTGGTTAAGATAATGAACTGTGGATTAATGATAGCCTTCATAGTTGGTTTATTTCCCAAAGTCTTTATTTTCAAATTACATAATCTTGATTTGAGCAGGATAAAAACAATATAAAAAATTGAGTCATACTCTAAAAACTGACAGTTACAACTTGTGGTTGCTAAGAAACACTAGAAAGATGAACCTGTAATTTCCATATCAAATACGTGGTACTCTAATAACTTTATGGTTATTCATTGGTTTTATGGGAAGTCAGGTAATTAGTGGGGTTCACAGTATATTTCACGTGTCTCATGACATGTCCACTTTTGTTCTCATTAGATTAATGTCTTCTGGGACTCAGAATGTGGAATGTTCTCCCCCCAAAACAACACACACACAAACATACACACACACACACACACACACACACACACACACACACACACACACAGACACACACACACACACACACACACACACACACACACACGTACACATTATCTTTTTTTCTTTCATCATTTTTGGTGCTCACATGCCTTCCAGCCATCTGGCTGGATTTGGATTTATGACAAAAAAATCAACCCCAAAAGATTGAATTTAAAGAGAAAATAAGAATCACAAAAAAAATGTGGCAGATTTGTTAAGAACAATAACCAAGATGCTTCTTTTACACTACTTTACTGATTTTGTATCTACATCAAGTAAAGAGCTGTTGCCAGAATCAAAGCACATCTCAAGATCTGATTTTTATTTATTTATTTTTGTTTACTGTGGTAAAACACTTATCAAATCTGACAATTTTCAGGCTCAGTCTAAGTTATATATGTAGCAACAACAATAAAGTAACATTAAAGGTATAACTAAATTGTACAGTATAGTGACAACATAACATAGATACACATATTTACAAGAAGGTTTAAAAAGAAATAGGATCAGACGTTTGCAATGCATAATACAGTTTAGGTAGGTGAAATAAGCAAAACAAATGTGGGGCTCAGTGAAGAGTATAATTTTATGGGCACAAAAGACTAATGAAACTACAGAAGAGCCGATTAAATCAAAAGCAACATTAAATGCTACTTGGCCAAGTGGAGGTCAGTAGGAGTCAAGTGCATTCTTGTTGAAGGATCAGACGTCCATGATTTGGATGGACTCTGTGGTAGAAGTCACTTCCTTTAGTAATAATAAAGTCCCTGGACCCCCAATTTGTTCCATACAAATTCCTTTATTAAATTGGCAGATGAGTACTGTCTAAATGCATGTACCAGTGTGTCATTGTTTATTTCAGTTCTTAGGGGGCAGGGGTGGGTAAAGTCTGACCCCTTGGGCATGTCCATAGACTATGAGGCCATGAGTGACTAGATTTTTGCATTCAAAAAACCTCGCCCTTTGTTTAAAAATGATTTGGCAGCAAAATCCTGAAAACCAAATACTAAAAAATATTAAAGATAATTTAAAAGTTAAAAAACATAAAGTCAACACCATAAAGTCGAAACATCTTCTCTGGAAAAAAAATACCCAAAGGTCTCTATGAATTTGCTTAAAATAGTGGTGTAGATGGTTTACCTTTACAATATCACAAATAGCATGTGCGACTTGTCATATATCCGACTCTAAAGGTTGGAAACTGCACTTTCAAATGCTGAGAACACTGAAAGTGCTAAAAAGCAAATTCGATATTCTGGGAATGTCGACATTTTTTGAAACACCCAGCATTTCTGGATGTCTCCAAACATCATTATGCAGGGGGCAAGCTCCCATGCGCCCCCCCACCCCCTGCTAATTTAATATACTAACTCCAAGATCGCACTACAGTGAGGGAAGGGGTATGAATCTACATAAGCAAAAGCACATTGGCATTTGCTCATTTGTGATTTCAGTGATTCAAAGTTCGTTATTACGAACTTTTGAAATTGTGCTTTCACACATCTGGCCATCACAAATGTTCACTTCAACCTTATGAAGGTAAACTGTATAAACTGACATCAGAATTACATATATATTTTTCCATGCATATGAATATTGCTATGAGTGCTTTTGCCATGTATGCTTCATCATATCTGCCTAAGTATAAGTGGCTGTTCAAGAGCCATTCTGCTGCAATAGACAATGTGCATGGGACATCTGAAAATGAGTTTTGGTTGTTGTTAGGGAACCATCTAGTTTTAAACTAGATGGATTGCCCAAGCTGGGATTTATTGATGCAGTAAAGCAAAAACACTGTCAACTTATACAGGGGGAAATTTAGATGGCAAAAAGTATAATCATGTCTGTGATCAGGGGATATATGTTGCATAGCATAGAGTACAAGTGTGAGTTCTGGGGTTACGTACAGTAGCCATTTGGGTCCATGGCCATTTGTGAGGTTGGCTTGTGCTACTACAGACAGGTTATGACTTGGCTTGTGAGGGTAGCATAAATCCACTTCCAGTATGAAGACCAGGGTGGGAATCAATGTGGTAATTAGAGTCATTGAAGAAATAGTTTAAGTTGTGGTGGTCATTCTTGAGCCATGATCCAGTAATGGCAAGTAGATCAAGGGACTTTGAAGAAAGAAAGGTATTGATTCCATTGAGCTTGTTACAAATGCTTTTTGCATTAAGAAGTACACAGGACAGAGAATTTGATGTTATAGAGCATAGGAGATTTTTTATGGAAATTTCTGTGGTGCTAGGTAGTAGTTGGCTCATTGAAGCTGGATAAAGTAGAGTTGGGAGGAGGAGAAGAATTATGCAATGTTGAAAGACTGATGGGATGCTGGAACTAGGACAGAGTATACCACTGAGTTTGTGTCTGTCTGTTGTTGAAACAGAAATATGAGAGACTTACATTTGCCAGTATTATTAATAATGCTGAAATAATGTAGTGCTAAAGTGCACTGCTCTATGTCTGAGTAACCGGGTGGTTGAAAATAGAGACTGAATAGAATAAAGAAAGATATTTAACATGGAGTAATAGAGGATGTAGAGTTGTTTTAAAAGCAGGATGTGTTATTGTTATATTGGTAGGGTTCGGTGAATATTAGTGGGTGAGTGGATATGAGTTGTAAGCACCATCCTATTTCTGGTTGTTTTGTTTCAAGTGATACTATAGTTGTTTGGTATATTTTAAAACTTGTCAGTTTAAGGGGGTAACGTTTTTATGGGAGCAATGAACATGGAGAAGAGAGAATAAATGTGTTAGTTTGGGGATGGCTGGGGAATTGGAGTAAGAAGGTGAGTGAAGCAGAAAACACTTCTAATATTATTGTGAATTAACAGTCTGAACACATGCAGATCACTGAGCAAGAGTGAGTGAGTGGTGAAAAAGGTATCAGGTAAAAAAAATAAACATCTGAGTAAGAAATACTCCTGAGGACCACACTGATCAGTCCTGCCGTAGGCTGCTGGCTTGCCCGCTGCACATGCGTTCAACTCTATCCACAACAGTCCAGGAAACCATCCCTAAAGGACATCCATTTGGGACTCTGCTATAACCAACTGAGGAGTTTTCAAAAGATAGCCATGCTCAGGATATAATTTAAAGTGTATGTGCTGTTATTGTTTAGCAAAACTGCTAAAAGTGTTTACTACCATAGTGTTACTTTTCCCCATGCTTGTCATGCAGCCTACAGCGGTCCCCTTATTTTATCCCTTAACTCTCTTACCCCTAAGCTACCCTTTTTATATTTTACCACTAGGTGGCACTGATCAACCACTTCAAGGTAAGACCATTTAGATCCTTTTCTGTCTCTCCACCAACCTATCCTCCACTGTCTGAGCTTATTTTACCTTACTAGACAGCTTTGACTTGCGCTTTGTTTCTCTACCTTACTCCCCACAGCCCAGACTTACCCCTGCTGCTCCTGTATTTCATCTAATTTCCCATATTCTGCTACAGCTGGCTGATTGGTTTCAGCAAGACACCTTTTATCCTGTTCTTCCCGCTCCATTCGCTCGACGGGCTCACTCCACTACCCTATCCTACCCCCAAATTCCACCCACCCCCACTACTCCTACATTACTTTTAACACAAAACCCCTCCCTCTCTCATTCTACCAATTGCCTCCCTCTACAACCCCTCCCCTCTCTATCTCCACCCACCTATACCATGTCTAGTCACCTACCTCAAACCATCCTTATCCCATCTATCTGCATTCTACACTTACTCCCATTATACCACGCCACCTCCTACTCCTATAGCCTACTCTACCCCCTTTTCTATCTGACCCCTCCACTCCCAACCTCCTTTCTCTGCCCACAGAAAGACACTTCCACAACATATATGCCTCTCTAGTTCAACCCAACCCACTCCACTACTTCAAAATAAAACATTTTCTCCCTTAGCTAAATCCTTCAAACCTAAATCAATACCTTACTGTCCACTATTATTAAAGACCAAATAAAAATACTACTGCCCTACCTCAACTACCTCTGCTTAGCAAGAGACATACATCCTAAACCTGGACCAAACAGTTCCTTTAGCCCCAATTCCCCTACCTCTATCAACACAGCTAACCATAAATACCTCAAATTCTTTACCATCAATGCCCAAAGTTTAAGAAATAAAGTAGCCCACTTCTATGCTTGGTTAATCCACAACCTACCTGACATTGTAACTATCTCAGAAACCTGGTTAAAACCTCCTATTTGTGACTCTGAAATCCTCCATCCTGGATTCCAATCCCTCAGACACGACCGCTTAAAAAGAAAAGGTGGTGGGGTAGCCTTAATCTACTCTAACCTACTATCCATCACTCCCTACCCCAACCCTATCCCCCCATTCAATAATGCAAAACTAGTAATAGGCCTACTAAGATTAAATAGTCACAAAAGCATCTGTATCATTGCCCTCTATATCCCCCCTGGTAACAGCACCACTACTCTTGAGGAAATTCTCCTCTGGACCTCTACCAATATTAAGCTTGAGACCATCATACTTGGAGGCATGAATATTGATTGGAATTGAATCAACAACCCTAATCCCACCTTATCCATCATTCTATTTAACTATACCCAACTAATTAACTCCATTACCAGACCCAATAAAACAACCCCCCAGGTACTACACTAGACTGGATCCTAGCATCCCATCCAAATAATGTCTTAAACTCTGGCATTACACCTGACCCTATAGGAGACTCTTTCCCAGCTTTCATCCACCTAGTTACCCACTCCTCACCTCACTTACACCAAAATATTCAAACACATAACCTCACAAACTTTAATCCAACTACCTTCTCAGACACCCTAAAGCAAACAAACTGGAATCCCATAAAAACTCTTCCACTAGACAATGCCGTAGAATTCTTCAACACAACCTTCTTAAATATTCTCAACTCCCTAGCTCCACCAAAAACCAAAAGAATAAAAACCAAAACTGCCCCATGGCTAACCAAAGATACCAAAAAACGTATGCTACAAATAGACACATCCTGGAAAACATGCCATCAAAACAAGCAGCCTGATACTTTTCTTAAATATAAACAACTCCACAACCTTGCTAAAAAACAAATCATCAGAGACAAAAAGTCCTACTATATTAAACTTCAGTCTAACCATTCAGAAAGCCCAAAACAGTTCTGGAACTCCATTAATTTTCTTCTCAACCCAGGTACCAAAAACAACCCCTGCCCTGACCCCAGCAAATCTGATCTTGAAATAGCCTCTCTTCTTCACTACCTTCATAGCAAAACTAACCAAAACCTTCCCCTAACAATAATCCTTCCCCTCAGCCTATCCAACCTCCCTCACCACTCACACAATCCCCTGCCCCCAATACTCCTCCATTATTCAAGCTTAAACCCATATTGATCTCCCACATGAAAAAAATTACTCTCTAAATTAAAACCATGCTGCAATGCCCCTGAAAATATCCCATCCTCCTTCCTAAAAATTGCTGCAGATGGTATCACTCTCCCCATTAGCATCCTGTTAAATAGATCCATGTGGGAATCTTATGTGCCCAAATGATGGCTTTCTGCCTTTATTCTACCTCTCCATAAAGGAGGCAAAAACAATAACATCTCAAACTTCCACCCCATAGCTATCCTCTCCCCAATCTCAAAACGTCTGGAAAAATGCATCCACATCCAGTTTATGCCATTCCTAACCAATCACCAACTAATCACTCCAACCCAACATGGCTTCCACCATGGCCATAGTACCATCACTGCACTTCTCTCCTTCTTAGACACAATAAATCTGGCCCGTGACTCTGGAAAAATAGTATCTACAGTTCTACTAGATCTCTCTAAGGCATTCAATACCATCTCCCACACCCACCTCTTAAACCATCTTTCTAACCTTAATCTCTCCCAGAATAGCTTAACCTGGTTCTCAAGCTACCTCTATGATAGGTCGCAAGCTGTAAAATGGGGTAAGGCACCTCAACCTTCCTTCCTACCCCCACTGGGGTACCACAGGGATCCAACCTTGGTTCACTGAGCAGAGTGGAGGAGGGGCATTGACTATAACTCTGATCTGAGATATATAAGTATGCTGTTTATTTGGCTTATTTATGCTGGCTATTGCTTCTAACAATTTTATGTATAGCACTTTTTATTGCTTACTGCATACTTTTTACTGTATTTATTGCTATTGTTTGCTGTTAAAAGCAATGAACAGGCCATATTGAATTAGCAGAAGCCTTTCTTAACCTTCGTGGCAGGATTGTATTGATTGGCTGCTGGCTAGTGGGGGTTGGTTCTTTTGAGCTTTTTTTTTTAAAAAGGTGTCTATGGTTGTATCTTCTGGTAATTAAGCCCTAACTTTGAGAGGATTTCTGTCTATACACACTGTGCAGAGTGGAGGAGGGGCATTGACTACAACCCTGATCTGAGATATATGAGTATCCTGGTTTTTTGGCTTATTTATACTAGTTATTGCTTCTAGCAATTTATATATAGCACTTTTCATTGCCTACTGCATACTTTATACTGTATTTATTGCTATTGTTTGCAGGTAAAAGCATTCTGTAGAGTCTCCTTGCTCCTTTATCTGTTTAAAACTTTCATTTTGTGGCTCACTGCTGTGATAAAAAATTATGTAGTGTTTACTGCCTAAAAGAGAGTAGGCTAATAGCTTTAGTATTGTCCCCCAGTCTCCCTTCCTGTTGGTGTTTTATTGTTATACTTGGTGGCTTTGCAGTTGCTCACCCCTACTGTAAATTTGATCTGGGATACTCCTCCCAGTCTAGTGTCATTAGCTCATTCTTAGTTTCTTCCCTTCTGTTCCTCCTTTCTCCCTTTCTTTAAAAAAAGAAAAAAAATGCCTGTATCTCCTTGTGTTCTGACTGTGCTTCTCAAACATTTTGGAAATACAGAGTATATTTTAGTGCATTTATTAAAACCGTATTTGCCTTAATATTGCTACAACTCAAGTGCTCTAAGTTGAACTGCATCTGAATTAAGTGTGTTTTAGCTGCTTTTCTGTATATATACACTTCTCTGTATATGTAGACTAGCTGCTTATTCTACTATATTACTGCCTCTTAAATCGTTTTTCAGTTGTGCACTTCCCTTGCTTCATTTAAAAAGTTTTAAATTGCTAATCTTATAGAGTTTTAATTGCATTTACTGTTTAGAGCTACACACTCAAGTGCGTTAGCCTTTTCTGTGTTTATTTACTGTATTGTTGCATTGTTTAGCCTGTTTTAGAAAAAAAAATACTATCTTGTTTGCTTGTTTCCCGCCTTTCCTAGCGAGTATAGTCCAGATCCCAGGCTTTGCTGGTCTCAGGACTTTATTTTCTGTGTTCAGAGCTATCCAGACCTTGCTGTGGTAGAAGGAAGTCCTACTGCTTACCAGTGGGAGTGGTGAGCATTGTACTGCCTATCTAACACTAGAGAAGTGGTTTCCAGCTCTGAAATTGTAATTTTATTAGCCTTTTTGGGCTGATTTCTATCCCTTTCAACTTTCTGGCTTAAAAACGCATGTGTTTGCACATTTTTCACACTGTGCAGCACCACAGGGCTACGGTTAAACTATTCCAGGTGCCAGAAAGTCAGCTCTTCAAATTTTCCCTTAGAACTAGCTGGTTTCTCAGTAGTAGCACTAAAATCTGAACCTCTGTGACTAGCACTTGCTCTAGAATCTGCTGGAAAGCACTAGGAAGCCTTAAACTGATACAAGCACTCAACTCTCCTTGTCAATAAGGAGAAATTAATCGTAGGCCCTAAATGGCCTATAATTGCAAACTACCTTGCAAAGGTAGGGGAAAGCAGCTCTTGTACTATACAAAAATATGCACCTAAACAGGCATGTCCAAGGGTCAGCTTCTGGTGATTTCTCCTGTCCACCTGGTGAATCTGGGCATACTGGAGCAATGCAGCAACTGCCTCATGTACACAGACAACCCACCCCTCCTACCACCCAACACTACAACCTGTGAGAGATGCACTTACACAGTCAAACTGGAAGCAAAGCTCTCTCCAGCCACAATTGTGCTAAACAGTCAAGAGGAGAAGGTTAATGCCTGCACTACACCTTAAGCAATACATAGCCATTCAAAACCCACACCATCAACACCCACACATAGCAACACTAAACCCACATACACAGAGGCCCTTAACATTAATCTGCTCAAGCAAAAAGGACCTCCGAAGCTGAAATGCAAGCACCAGTCACACCCAAAGTGACACATAGCTCACAACACCAGTGTGCCACCCAACAACAACCGCTAAGGGTAGACAATGTACCCAACACTTTAGTCATAGGTGACTCTATAGTCAGGCACACTGATGTCCCACTCACCAGGGTGAACAAGGAGAAAATTACAGTCAGCTGCCTGTGGGGTGCCAGGATCCACCACATAATGCATGCATTCAAGTCACTCTACAACAAGTACAAATACGACTCTGTCATTGTCCATGTTGGAGTGAATGACTTGAGACTTACCTCCCTGGACTACATGAAAAGAGATATGGAAGAGCTCTTGGATCATGTGGCCCAGGCAGGTATGACCCTCGCCCTGAGTAGCATCCTGCCTTCACCCAGAATGATACCACAGTATAAGGACAAAATGTTTCACTTCAACAATTGGCTAAGCTTCTGGTGTCATTCAAAGGGGATCCAGTATCTATCTGCCTGGGAAGATATGATCGACAAACCACAATGCTTTGCCAGAGATGGAATGCACCTGTCACCGCTGGGATTCAGGTTACTGGCTAAAGCTTTTGCCACCCCTATAGGGCCTTTTTTAGGCAAGGTTCAAAGGGCAAAACCACCACCGTAACAGATACAAGCATGCAATATCTGAAGATAATGCTATTTAATGCTAGAAGTCTAAACCTCAAAACGCACTCTCTCAAGGCACTCCTAAAAATGGAGCACTTTGATATCTGTGCAGTAACCGAGACCTGGTTCAAGGCTACAGAGAGCATGCCTGCAATACCAGGCTACAACTCTTACCACACTTTTCGGCCTCCAAACCAAGACCGAAACACTAAAGGTGGAGGAGTGTCCATATTCACCAAGGATATTCACACCTCCAGGCTAGTTGCCCAGCACAAATGCATCTGAAATTCTCCAGGTGCAACTAACACTAGGTAAGACTGCAATCCAAATTGTAGCTTGTGACAGATCCCCCCCATGCCAAAAAATTCCCACTACACCTTTCTAAACATACTGGAAAATATTACGATACAACAAAACACCCTAATACTGGGTGATTTCAACTACCCTGCCATTAACTGGGAAAATTACTTGGGTACCAACACCTTTCCCAATGGTTCTTGGAATTCATAAATTCCAATGCCCTGGATCAACTAATCCATTGTCCCACCAGGGGCTCCAGTATCCTAGACCTGGCCATTACCAAAATGGGAGATAGATGCTCCACACCAGTGGTCACCCACTCATTGGTCAGGTCTGACCATAAACAAATCACCCTTGACATCCACATCCCACCCCCACCCCCCCAGTAAGGAAACCTCCATAAAAAACTTCTCCAAAGCCAACTTCATGCTACTCAAGTCAGAAGCTACAACCTTCATGACACCCATGCAGGATGGGATCTGAAAGTTTGACTGCTGTATCCTACACTAAGGCACTGTACGAGCACATTCACTTGTGCATGACTCGTGCCATCCCAAATAGAACCAAGACGCTCTCCTCCAAAAAAAGGAAGCCGATCTGGTGGTCCTCTGCCATAAACAAACTATACAATAGAAGGAAGAAACTGTTGCATAAAAGAGGAAAATCCCAGGATGCAAAAAACTCCCTTAACAGCCTCAGTAAAAAGCTGAGATCCCTCATAAAATCCTCCAAAGCGAGTTATGAAAATAAAATTGCCAAAGATTCCAAAGACAACCACAAAGCATTCTATAGTTATGTCAAAATCTAAATTGCAATGTTCAGATCTGCTCTGAGCTACAACAGAATGGCATTAAATATACTGATTCCCAAGGATATTGCCAATATCCTGGCAGATCGATTTAGTGCCGACTTCACCCCCCCCCTCTCACCCCTAAAAGGCCCATCTCAATACCAAAATATTTCCAAATTCCAGTAATCATGGCTACACAGGTAGAAACCACACTCTCCAAAGCTAAGAATACAGCATCCATGGGACCAGATGACATCCCGGGCTGTGTACTGCATGAACTACAAAATGAACTGGCACCTCACCTAAGTGTCATGTTTAATCATAGCCTCACCTCAGGCTTCGTGCCCACTGAGTGGCACACAGCTACAGATATCCCAATCCACAAGGGGGGAATCCACCTTGGATCCTGGGAACTACAGTCCCATCAGTCTGATGAGCCTGATCTGCAAGGGCATGAAACGCATTATCATAGAACTTATAAACAAAGACATTGGCAACCTTCAAACACTGGATCCCACCCAGTTTTGGTTCATGAAGGGCCGATCTTGTCTCCTGAACCTGATTGACTTCTTCGAATCAGTCTCCAGAGCTGTGGATGAGGGTAAGGCGGTCCACACGGCCTATCTGGACCTCACCAAGGCCTTTGACACCATCCCCCACTCTGGAATCATAGATAAACTTACTAAACTGGGCATAAATCCCTACATCACTCGATGGGTTGCCAACTGGCTTACTGACAGAACCCAGACTGTAAAGGTAGATGACTCCAAATCCAGCTCCAGACAAGTGACAAGTGGAGTACCTCAGGGTTCAGTCCTTGGACCGCTCTTGTTTGGCATCTACTTCTCTGAAGTACAGGCCAGCACTAAGGGACTCTGGCTAACAAAGTTCGCAGATGACTGCAAACTGGGAGCCATTACTGAATCCCCAAATGATGTGGATATTCTACAAAAGGGCCTTACAGAGACAGATGCATGGTGCCAGAGCCATGGGCTCAAGCTTAATGCCAAGAAATGTATAGTTATCCCCTTTGGGAAAAAACATATACCCATGAATTACCACATAGGTGGCAGTACACTAAATACTGAAAGTGTAATGAGAGACGTAGGGACACAGGTAGACAGTGGTCTCACCTTCGATAACCATGTCACCACAACAGTCAGGAAATTCTTCTATGTGGCACACCTCACCACTAAGGGCTTTTCATCCAGAAAAAAGGAGGTCATTGTCCCACTGTACTCATCCCTCATTAGACCCATTATAAAGTGCAATGCCCCATTTGGTATGTACCTCACAAGACATCTGCAACAGCTGGAAAGGCCACATAAATACCTCACTAAAAGAATCACAGGCCTAAAGCAGATGCCCTATGCTGACCATCTAAAAAAACTCCAGCTATAATCTGTGGCATATTGTCTACTCAGAGGCGATCTCTGCTTAACATACAAGGCCATGTAAAACCCTGAGCTGTTGGACTTGCTCCACTTAAAGAAATCGCAATCCTTCAGAGGCACAAACTCCAGGAATCTAAACCTTGTCATCACAATGAACAAAACATGCTGGAGGGATAGGTTCCTGACCCAGGGACTCCCCATACTCTGGAATAGACTGCCCATACATGTCAAGCAGTGCACCTCCTTGGCCCTCTTCAAAAGGAACCTTGACGATTGGATGGGAGATAGAAAATTCACCCTGGGGATTCATATTAGTCGCTCTGCTAGACAGGGGTCCAGGGAAGTAAATATTGTGGGAAGAAATATCCAGGGAACTGTTATGGCTAGGCTTGTATAGGCCCTAGGGCCGGTAGCCTAGTACCAACCTATGAACCTATGAACCAATACTGTTTAACATCTTTATTAATGATTTCCACAAAGCCATACACAATACCAAAATTGTACAATATGCAGATGGTTCCATCTTCATCTCCTGCACCTCTAACCTCCCAGAGCTTCAAACTATGACCCAAACTACTTTCTCTATCACTGAAAATTGGATGTTTCAAATCCACCTCTCACTAAATGCCAATAAATCCAAAATTCTATTATTCTCTCACTCAAAATCTCCCACCCTTGATAAAAACGAATTCCAAATTATTAGCCAAAACAACTCTACTATTGAGGTTGTTCCCTTCGCCAAACTACTTGGGGTTACCATTGATGAACGCCTAAAATTTGACACTCACATCTAGCAAAACATTAAGAAAACCCACATAAAACTAGTTATGCTATACAGGAACATCCACTTTCTCTCTCCTTCCACCAGACAAACTCTTGCCACTACCTATCTACTCCCCTCACTAATGTATGGCGCTTGTCTGTTATCAAACATATCTGCTGCTCTCACCTCTAAATTGGAAGTCTGTTATTATAAGATTTCTAAATTTGCTACCAAAGCCAAATTCTCCTGCCATCATTGTATTGCCCTTCATTTGTTACATTGGCTTGAACTCTCCAACCATTTTGACTATCTTCAAATAACTGCAGTCCACAAACTAATTTTTCAAACAACTAAGTGCCCTGCTCTTTCCAACAGCCTTCTACCTTACTCCTCTCAGAGAAGTCTTAGATCTACTCACCAAAACCTAATCACTGTCCGAAAACCCAGTCATCCTGCTGGTCAACTTCTGCTAGCCTTTTCCTTAGCTAAAAAATGGAATTCTCTTCCTTCCTCTCTAAGGACTTGTGAAAACTTTGACAGTTTTAAAACTCAGATACATGCTTTCCTTTCCACTAACAAGAAATGCATTCTCCCCACCTAGTCTACTATCTTACTCCACCCTTAAACTCCTGACTAACTCTTAGTACTAGCTAACCACAAAAAATGTACATATTGTAAATATCTTAATTGTACTATGCAACAAAAGAACATATACCTTCTCTCTAATATGATATGAAATTGTAAACTGTGTCTCCTATATTATGGTTGTATCTGTAACTAAACTTTGTAATTTGCAGAGCTTTTTTCCCCAGGCCTCCACTGAAAATGGGCTCCCTGAGCCCAGTGGACCTCCTCGGTCATCAAACTGGAAATAAATAAATAAATAAGCCAGTTTTTTAAGCAACAATAAATTAAATACATAGGAGCTAGTGCAATATTAGAACATTTTAAATCAGGTAGAGCATTACACAAATTATGCACCCCCTATAACACATAATATTTAGGAACTGGGAGGTGACATTGAGGAAGGCAACAGGTCCACTGTAATCTCGACACTGCAGGTAAGTAGGAAATCCTGTATCTTACAGTTTTTATGTCAAATTAATTGGAAATGGCAGGAGAACAGTTTCCACAATTGTATAGTTAATATCTAAGCAACTGCACATGGAATAGATGTTGCATGTTCTACTTTGTGTGTTTCACTTTGGCAATTCTTGACAACCATTTTGGGAATAAATAACTGGTGAATTATTAATGCAGACATTCAGTCACCATTAGTTGTAGTACATTAAAGTTTAGTGTGCTGTATTGTGAATCAGTGAAAAAAGTGTAGAAGCAGAACGTGTTCTACAGCTTTGAAAGTTCCAAGACAGTGCTGCCTGACAACAGGTAGAAAGGACTATGTCCTGATCAAGCAGCAGCTTTAAATGCTGTTTGACACTGTACTCTAACACACATTTTTCTGTGTGATAGTATGATGTGTTTTATAGCTTTTAAGGTTACACTTTCCAATTCTGTTCTGTGGTGACTGCTGCCAATGCTGTAGAATAAGATTAGATCAAATCCTCACTGAAAAGTTCATAAAAACTTTGTTAATCAACTTTCTTATGTCAGAGATGTGCTAAACAAAATTATTTCCTTCCTCATTTTGGAACATAACCGTGGCACTCCATACACTGCATGATTTGTAATATCTTGTTATGCTTATTTTAGAATCAAAGAGTAAAATGTCTGATAAATTACCAGAAAGCTGTCTAGCTTAATTGTGAAGGCCATACATTGGTGTTCGACATGTATGACCTTCGATTGTATTGATGTCTGGTCCCACCTTCAGTCACCAGTGGTTCCTTTGCTTCTAGAAGGCTATTTTGACATTGCCTAGGCTATGTAGTGGATTCACTTGGTAGGCCATTTCTAACCACTATGAGCAGTTTGCTCAGGTCGTTGATTAAGTTTCCCATATACATGCTGACTTTTGGTTTTACTGTTTGGCTCTGTGGTACAGGGAAACAGAGCATGACTGTGAACCAGGTAACCTGAGTTCAAGTAGTTACTAATCTAGAAGGGGGTTGGTTGCAGAAATGCAGGCGATCCTTGAATGACTGAGGTACAAAAAAACTCTGTGCCTGCCTAGTTGATGGCTCCTTCTGGTTGGCTGTCACCTGAGCCAGTGATCATGTTACCAATGATAGGGAATGTATGGTCTGAGACTCACAGTGGGATGATGATCAGCAGGTGGGGAGGAACCAAGTATATATTAAAGAAACTTCTGGTTTCCCTGTTTGAAGGGCTTACAGAAGGTATTTTACATTCATTTTTTATCTATAGTTTAGAAAGGCCGTGTCAGATATACAACCATAAAAAACAGTGAGGAATGTTTTTCATGTATAGAACATTATCAGTAAATATGGACAGTTGTTTTGGTAGCTATCTCTGCAACTGACTGCTTGTGGAACCTTTGCTTTTGGGAAGGCATTGATGTTCTCATGTAGAAAATTCAAATGTCACTATTAAAACATTGCTGGGAACTAAATGATGTGGATCAAACTGACATTGTGTTGACTTGTCCCTACTTCAGTCCATAAAGCAAGCAATAGTCATCGGTATGGGTTCGCTTTGCTAGGTATTTGTTCATATCCCAGAATGGAGTGGTTCCTAATAGCTACTCTGCATGTGCTCATTACTGGGTGCTGCTATCTGTATTCATACTTGTTAATATGGATATAGCTTGTTACAAATGTTGAAATATTTGTAGCATGAAATCCAACAATGTTTAACTGCACTGTGGGAAGTGAATTTTATTCATTGCTTATAAAGTTCTGACATTAAAAGTCTGTTGTTGAGATGCAGAAATTAGTATCAGACATTTTTCACTGCTTCTTTATATTTAACAAGGGTAAAATTGAACTATGAAGATGCAAGGAACCTGTGTAATTATTGTTTACAAAAATAAGGCCATCAGAGTATTACAAGCTTTTCTATGCTAATGTTCAGCTTCTTCATGGGAAAGGAACAACAAGCTAAACAATTTTGAGTGTCTGTGTTTTTTTAATTTTTTTAACAAAACTATATAACCCTGTGTGATGATCCATCTCTGGGCCAGTGATCAAGAAGCCTTAATCCTCACCACTGACACCTGAGGGGACCATTCACTTTCAGAGAAATAGATACACACAGGATTTCCAAATGCAGCTCTCTGCACTAAGTACAATTTCTCTTAAGAGCACACAGGGAATGCAGTCAGCCCGGGGTCTGGATTTCTTTATATCTGTCTCCCTCCAGGACCACAATAATGTTCTTTAATGGCACAGCTATAGGGTTAAGTCCTCAGCTGAGTTTCCAAGCCAAGTTTTTCAGCACCCTCTCTGTGAAACATGTGCTTCATGTCCCTGCTCCAAGTAGCTGGCACACACACACACACACATACACACACACATTATGAGATTTGATTTTTCACACATATAAACCTGAGAAAGGCTGCCACAGATTTACATGCTGTTCCGACTTCTGCCCAGAGCATAAGATAGTTATCACTGCCACCAGACACTTCACAACCAGCTACTCTAAAGCCCTTAACAAAGGATGTCCAATTATACTGTGTAATAATAATACTAATACAAATGGTAGTAACTGACCAAGACAGCTAAGCCTTCAGGAGTGACCCATACAGTGTCACCAAATAAATATAAGCACTCTCAAATGCTAAATACTTTTTAAAAGGACCAGTCACAATAAAAGTTCTAAATAGGTTTAATAATAAATAATAAAAGAACACGAAATACCAAATATATATTTACAGTAAACCACAGAGTTCAAATCACAGGAAATATTGAAAATAACATTGATGGACAGACTCAGACAAATAAAGAAAAACAATGTCTAAAGCAAGCTTTTCTATATTTTCTTGACCAAATCTAGGAGAATTAATATTCCCTACTTACTTAATAGAACAAGGAAGATGATGTGGTGAATAGTCCTTCTTCTTGTCAGTCTCAAGACAGAATACTCAATACTGAGAAATTTCTCTTTGTAATATCTAAAATGTCCAAGATGGCTGGCAGAATGACCTCATCTGGTCATCTGACTCTAGGTTCTCACAGTATTCTCCTTTGAAACTTGAGACAGGATGCTAGTATAGATGTGATAAGATGCATATCTAAAGTTTTGCTAATATTTATGCCAGTGCCTTGGGCTTCCCCTCTTTTTACTGAGCTAATGAACAAAGGCTTCTTCCAGACATGCTGTCTCCAGACCTTTTTTGAGCTGTGAGCTAACCACTTCCATGGCCCAACAGGTGGTCCAATTAGCAGTATTTTGCTTAATGTAAGAAGCTATTTAACCCCTTCTCGTCCAGTGTCCTTTGCTAATATACAGTCTCACATGTATATTCCTTCTCTGTCCAGCAGGACCCACTGTTGATATATTTTTAGCACTAGAAACTTTACAAACACATTTTGATTTTAAAATCCCATACCATTCTAATATATTTATAACATAAGCATCTGTACAAATCAGTTTGATATTCAAATGACATACAGTTCTAAAACATTTGGGCAAATCAGTTTAATATTCAAATGCCATACAGTTCTAATACATTTGTAACACAAGCACCTTGTATAAATCAGTTTGATATTCAAAGGGCATATCATTCTTTATAGAACTCCAGCTGGCTATGCTGGCACTAGCCCATATCATCACACTATGATTTTGAGGTTTTGAAATAAGTTAAGTGGTAACAAGGTAGTATGCTGTAACATTACACAGTATTGCTGTATTTACTGTATTAATTGATAGCCATCCTAAGGAGTTAACTAAATATGAAGTCTGAAAACCATGATGTGCATTTTAGTAGCTGATTAAGAGATTTACTGTCATCTGTCTAAGTACGCTTGGCTAATATGTGCAGTAAAACAAAGCACAGAGGATAGCTTGAATTCTAAATATTTCCATTTATTTATGACAACATGGAATATATTTATTCAGGACTGCATGGAATCTATATTAATCTTAGCATTCATCAGAATGGGATGTGAGTCACTAGCTGAGTGGTTACAGGATTTCTGGTAGCTATTTCAGTGCACAGCCTGCACACTAAAGGCAACCCAATTACAGGTTAGTGGATAGCAGATAGAGAAGATCAGTTGCGTGGAATCGATTTGGAAGTTGCTTGTGAGGGGATATGCTTTAATTGTTTCTAATGTTTTGTGGTATGATTTTTTTTTGCTCCCACAAGATCTCTCCCAGTGACTGCCCTACATAAACTCAGTCATCCCCTTTATTCCAGAAAATAGGGGCAGGGTGAGGTGCATTTATTTTTGCCTGTGAATCCCAATCAGTCTTGTGTTCCTGGCTATTGATGTCTCCTAAGGGGAAGTGTGCCTCCACATGTTGAATTCCTCTCAGCTTCCAGTGCAACTGTACTTTAATACATGGGCTTGCCAGTCTTGGATTCCAGTAGGTGCTCCTGCTAGGTGTCATACCCTGCTGAAGCCACCTTCCTTCTCCAAGGATGTGTTAGCCATCAGTGTCCACTCATTCCCATTCTTCCTGACTAGCTGCTATGGGTACCTAAGCTGCTAATTAAATCTTGTCATAGGTTCATAGGTTCATAGATTAGTACTAGGCTAACTGCCCTTGCGAGCCATTTTAAGCCTAGCCAATTATCCCCCTGTGAGATTCAAGCCCTGTACCTTGTGTTTGTAAGGCAAACACCTTAACCATTAGGCCACCCTCCCAACCCCTGCATTAATTCCATTTACTTTCTATCTATTGTGCTTCATGAGCACATTTTCACATTTTTCAAAAAAAAAATAGAAGTGAAACTTGGACAAGCCCATTTTATTAATAATAAAATTATTAAAATAGAATGATAAATAAAGGATATTTCATCATAATGGGTGGCAATAATATTTAAGTGTGTCTACTTAAAGGTGCATATGGCTAGGCCTTTTATGGATCATGTGATTGCCTGCCTAGTATTGTTACTATGTTCCTATATACTTTAGGATCTCTTACACACTTCGTTGTGTCTTGTATGGAATAGAGTTGTGCTCCCATATACAGTGTAAATATATGGTTATTTATTGTTATTGTTTATTCATTGCTGCTATACGTTGCTATGCCTTATGGTCAGGTCATTGCTAAAAAGGGTGCTAAGACTAGTTGTACTACCCAGTTAACAAATGAAATGAAATAAATAAATACACCTTTTTCTGGCCCACTGTTACATGTTTCTGTGAATATAATGGCTTAGGTTCATAGGTTCATAGGTAGGTATTAGGCTATCTGCCCGAGGGCATTTATAAACCTAGCCAGAGTGTGTCGGCTTTCGCAGCCCCATTGATTAATTAACTGATCCTGTGTAAAGAAGAGCCAATGAAGTGATCCCAGGGGTGTATTTTATGTTACCCATCCACTCATCAAGGTTTCTCTTGAAGAGTATTAGTGAGGGGCTCTGGCTGATGAAATTTGGAATTTTGTTCCAAAGCATGGGGAGTCTCTGTGACAGGAATCTATCCTTCCAGCATGTTCTTTTTATTGTTGTGGCGAGGTTTAGCTCACTAGAGTCTGTGGCTTGCAGTGGCTTGGATTTCTTTAGGTGGAGCATGTCCATCAATTCTGAGTTGGACATGGCTTTGTAAGTCAGGGAGAGATCATCTCTGAGTAAATGATATGCCACTGAGGACAGCCAGAGTTTTTTCAGTTGGGCTGCATAGGAAATATGTTTGAGACCAGTAATCCTCTTGGTGAGGTACTTTTGTAGTCTTTCCAGCTGTTGGAAGTGTCTTGTGAGGTACATCCCACATGGGGCATTGTACTCTATGATGGCTCTAATGAGTGACAAATAGAGGGATACTATAACCTCTTTATTTCTAGAAGCAAACCCTTTAGTAATTAGATGGGCCACATTGAAGGATTTCCTAACTACTTTGGCAATATGATTGTCAAAGGAGAGATTACTATCTACCTGGGTCCCCAGATCTCTTATTACCTCTTCTGTATTAAGGGGGCTGCCACCTATGTGGTAATTTGTAGGTGTTTTGTTTTTCCCAAATGGGATGGCTATGCATTTTTTGGCATTTAGCTTGAGGCCATGACTTTGACACCAAGTGTCCGTCTCACTAAGGCCCTTTTGGAGTATGTCCATGTCAGCCGGAGAGTCAATTATGGCTCCCAGTTTGCAATCATCGGTGAACTTGGTTAGCCATAATCCTCCTGTGTTTACCTGTACTTCTGAGAAGTATATGCCGAACAGTAGGGGTCCCAGGACCGAGCCTTGCGGGGCATCACTTGTGACTGGTTTAGAGTTGGACCTGGAGCCCGCTATTCTTACCGTGTGAGTTCTGTCTTTAAGCCAGTTGGCAACCCATCTCATGACATAGGGGGTTTATGTTCAGGCTGGTGAGTTTTTCTGTAATACCCGAGTGGGGAATGGTGTCAAAAGCCTTGGCGAGGTCAAGGTAGGCTGTGTGAACCACCTTTCCCTCATCTATGGCCTTGGTGACTGTCTCGAAGAAGTCAACCAGGTTTAGTAGGCATGATCTGCCCTTAACAAAGCCAAACTGGGTCAAGTCAAGTGTTTGGAGGTTCCCAATATCTGTTAATGAATTCCATGATGATGCACTCCATAGCTTTGCAGACCAGGCTAATCAGGCTTATGGGGCAGGAATTACCAGGGTCAGTTGTGGCCCCTCCTTTGTGGAGAGGAATAACCATTGCTGTGTGCCATTCTATGGGCACATAGCCTGCGGAGAGGCTGAGGTTGAATAGAGTGTTTAGGTGGGGGGATAGTTCATTCTGTAGTTTGTGCAAGACATAGCCTGGGACACCATCTGTTCCCATTGACGCTGTGTTTTTGGCTTTTGAAAGGGCTGTTTTCACCTGTGCGTCTGTGAATTTTGGGACACTACATTTTTTCTGGTATTGTTGTGGGCCCTTTTGGAGGTGAGAGGGGGGTGAAGTTTGCACTGAATTTATCTGCCAGGATGTTGGCAATATCAGTAGGTTCAGTATATTTTGTGCTACTTTGCACTAGTTCACTGCATATCTACGAGTTCCCACTTAGATTCTTAAAATAGCTAAAGAGCACTTTGTGGTTATCTTCTGAATCCTTGTCTATTTTTCTTTCGAAGTTAGCCTTGGATGATTTCATGAGGGACCTCAGTTTCTTACTGATACTAATCAGGGATGTCTTTCCTTCTTGGGATTTGCTTTTTTTATGAACTAGTTTCCTCCTTCTATTGTATAGCCTGTTAATTGCAGGGGTCCGCCAAACTGGTTTCCTTCTCTTAGAGGAGTGAGTCTTGGTTTTGCTAGGGATGGTATGATCTATGCATCCTTGTAGGTGCTCATAGAGTGAATTTGTAAAGGTTTCTGCATCTTGGGCAGCGTTATCCTTTAGTGTGGGGGCTGTGAAACTTACCACCTCTGTCTTAAGTAAGGTGAAGTTTGCTTTAGAAAAGATTTTTACTGTGGTTTCCTTAGTTGGGGATGGTGGTGAGGTGTGGACATCCAGAGTGATTAGTTTATGTTCTGCTCTAACCAGTGATGGGTTGACCTCTGGTGTGGAACACCTGTCACCCATGATGGTGATGACCAGGTCCAATATGTTTTCACCTCTGGTAGGGGAGTTTACCAGCTGATCCAGGGCATTTGAGTTGATGAATTCTAGGAAGCGCTGGACCTGCGAATTTGTACTCGAGTTGTTTTCCCAGTGAATGGTAGAGTAATTGAAATCACCCAATATCAGGGTGCTTGGTAGGACCTTCATGTTTTCCAGTGTCTCTAGAAAGGTGGAGTGGTGGTCCTGGGTCATGGAGGGAGATCTGTAGCAGGCCACAATTTGCATTGCAGATTTGCCTGATGTTAGTTGCACATGGATGATCTCAGAGGTATCATGCTGCACCACTAACCTGGAGGTGTATCCTTGAAGAATATGGATACACCCCCTCCTTTTATGTTTTGGTCCGTGTTCTGTGGCTGAAACGTGTGGTATGAGTTGTAGCCCGGTAGTGCTGGAGTGGTCTCTGAAGCCTTGAACCAGGTTTCAGTTACTGCACAGATGTCAACGTTCTCCATACTGAGGAGTGCTTTGAGCACATGCATTTTGAGATTTAAACTCCTGGCATTCAGTAGCATAACCCTCAGTTTTTTGTTAATTGTGCTGTTTATGGAGGTGGGTTTGACTTTTGAGCCTTGCCTAAAAAAGACACTATGGGGGCAGCAAGAGCCTTGGCCAGTAATCGAAAGCCTAGGGGTGACAGGTGCAAGCTGTCTCTTGCAAAGCAACGTGGCTTGTCGAGCATGTCGTCCCAGGCTGACAAACACTGGATCCCCTTTGAATGACACCAGAAGCTTAGCTAATTGTTGAAATTGATCATTTTTTTCTTTATACTGAGGTATCATTCTTGGTGAGGGCAAGATGCTAGGGTCATACCAGCCTGGACTGCATGATCAGAGAGCTCTTCCATGTCTCTTTTCATGTAGTCCAGGGAGGTATGTCTCAGGTCATGGACACCACCATGAACAATGGCAGAGTCATATTTGTACTTGTTCTGGAGTGACCTGAGTGCTTGTATTATGTGGTGGATTCTGGCTCCCAACAGCCAGCTAACAGTAACCTTCTGCTTGTCCAGCCCAGTGAGTGGCACATCAGTGTGCCTGACTATAGAGTCATCTATTACTAGTGTGTTAGGTATGTTATTTCGCCTTAAGGGCTGTGATTGCGCAGCACACTGATTTTATGTTTTATGTTTTGCGTGGTTTGTGACGGGAAGTGCAGGTTGTTTGGGTGTCTGCTTTAGAGGTCTCTGATGCTTTTGCAGGTTTATATTTAGAGCCTCCAAGTACTATTTTATGTATTTATGTGTATTTTTTGCCAGTGCTGTTTTAGTAGGTCTGTGTGTGGCTGGAGTTGTGGTGCAAATGTTAACCTTCTCCACTTGACTGTCTGATCCAGTCTTGGGTGGAGACAGCCTAGCTTCCGGTTTGGCTGTATAATTACATCTCTCGCATATTTTAGTGTTTTGTGGTAGGAGGAGGGGGTTGTCTGTGTACATGAGGCAGTTGTAACATTGCCTCAGGATACCCAGATTCACCAGCTGGACTGGAGAGTGCACCTGAAGTTGCCCTTTGGTCATCCCTGAATAGTAGGGTGAGCTGCTTAGTCACTTGGTTGGTGAGGGATAAATAAAGAGCCTTGCCCTGCTGGGCAATCAGTGTCAGAGTATATTAGTGCTTGCTATTAGATCTGAGCAAGTGCTGAGCTGTAGGATGCTTTTTGAGTGCTTAGGTTGAGAGTTAGACTAGTTCCAAGAGAAAAACTGAAGAGGAGACTTAGTGGAGCAGAGAATAATTTAACCATAGCTAACCAGCACTGCCAGGTGTGTAAAAACATGCAAACAGGGTTTTTATAGTAGGGAAATGAAAGAGATAGAAATTAGCTTAAAATGGCCAATAAACTACTAACTTCTGTGCTGGAACCACTCCTCCAGGGACAGATAAGCTCCCCTCTCTCACAGGTGAACAGAGAAACTTCCTTCTATCCAAGTAAGGTATGGGTAACTCAGAAAATAGTATCACAGCCCTGAATTCAGCACTAGCCTGAAAACTGGACTATACTAGCTTAGAAAGGTGGGAAACAAGGAATTTTTTATTTTTTTTAAAAGCTAAGGCAAAAACGGTAAAAAAATATACTTAAAACAGCTTTAAACGACTACAAACGATCAGAAAAGATTATCGCACTTTAGTGTGTAACCTACAACAGTTAAACAAATTATTTAAACAAAAAACTTTTTAAAAGTGCAGGCAGTCAAATAAGTACAATATGTGAAAAAAACAAGCTTTTAAATCACAATAAACACTAGAAAATCTGAGTTTAGGTGGAAAACAGTTAAGTACAGCAAGAAAGTACAGAAAACTGACACTCAATCACTCCAAAATCTCTCTCCTAAGCTAGAAGGCTTCTATCAGTTTAAGGCTTTCTAGTGTTACCCAGTAGGTTAGTTACAGGAAAGATGGGAAACAAGTGCAGATGTGGTCTTTTAAACCAGAAAGTTGAAAGAGACAGACATGCCAACTGGTCAATAAACTACAATTTCTGGGCCAAGAACCTCTCCTCTCATGGTAGACAGGCTACCTATTGCTTAGCACTCCCAATGATAAGCTAGAAGGATTTCCTCCAACATAAAAAGGCTTACGGGGCTCAGAAGCTTACCAACAGTCCTGGATACAGCAACTCTGTATCTGGACTAGGCTAGTTACAGGAAAGGTGGGAAACAAGCACAAGTGCGGCTTTTAAACCAGAACATTGAAAGAGATGGAAAAAAACTGCCCAAACGGCCATTAGCTACAATTTCTGGGCCAAGAACCACTCCTCTTGTGGTAGATAGGCTACCTAATGCTTACCAATCCCACTGATAAGCTAGACGGCTTCCCTCCAACACAGAAAGGCTTGGGAGGCTCAGAAGCTTACAAACAGTCCTGGAATACAGCAAATCTGTACCTGGACTAGACTAGTTACAGGAAAGGCAGGGAACAAGTACAAATGTAGGCTTTTAAGCCAGCAAGTTGAAAGAGATGGAAAACTGCCCACATGGCCAAATAAACTATAATTTCTGGGCCAAAACTCACTCTTCCCATGGAGGATAGGCTACCTAGTGCTTACCACTCCCATTGATAAACTAGAAGGCTTTCCTCCAACACAGAAAGGCTTGGGGGCTCAGAAGGTTACTAACAATCATGGATACAGCAACTCTGTAACTGGACTAGGCTTGTTATAGGAAAGGCGGGAAACAGGCACAAGTGCAGCTTTCAAACCAGAAAGTTGAAAGAGATGGAAAGAAACTGCTCAAACAGCCAGTAGCTACAATTTCTGGGCCAGGGACCACTCCTCCTGTGGTGGATAGGCTACCTGATGCTTACCACTCCCACTGATAAGCTGGAAGGCTTCCCTCCAACACGGAAAGGTTTGGCGGGCTCAGAAGCTTACAAACAGTCCTGGATACAGCAAGTCTGTACCTGGATTAGACTAGCAACAGGAAAGGCAGGAAACAAGCGCAAACATAGGCTTTTAAATCAGAAGGTTGAAAGAGATGGAAAAGCTTCCCAAACGGCCAGTAAACTATAATTTCTGGGCCAGAAACCACTCCTCCTGTAGTAGATAGGTTACCTAGTGCTTACCACTCCCACTGATAAGCTAGAAGGCTTCTCTCCAACACAGAAGGGCTTGGGGGGCTTAGAAGCTTACCAACAGTCCTGGATACAGCAAGTCTGTATCTGGACTTTAGTTACAGAAAAGGCAGGGAACGAGCTTAGAATTTTTTTTTGTTACACAAAAGCAGCTAAAACAGCAGTAAATACAATTCAAATTGTAGTGCAAGCCAGCACACCACACCCGAGCGTGTAGCAACACTATGGCAAATACAGTTCAAATAAAAGCAATTAAATTAACAAATGACTAAAAAACAAGTGCAGAAGGCAGTAAATTAGAAGGCTACTAACAAGCAGTAATAAGCGCAGAGTAAGAGCGACTGAAGGGATAACAGCACTCAGAAGAGCAACTAAGACAGTTACAATAAGAGCAGATGAATAAGATATATATATATATATATATATATATATATATATATTTTTTTTTTTTTTTTTTTTTTTTTTCAGGGAAGGAACAGAGCAGGATTAAGAGGTTACAAGGGTTGTCCTTCCCAAATGCTCTCTTTGTACACAGTAGGATTGCCTGAAATCAGAATATGATCTCACTGCACTCAGTTGAGTGAGCAAATGAGATGGGCCCAAAAGGAGTATCCAAATACAAATCTACAAGAGAGGCGGGCAATTTCAAAGCCACCAACATTAATACCAAAACAAGAACAGGGAAGGTGGGTGGGGAACTAACTGTAGAGAGACAGCCACAACTTCATTGGAGTTAATATTCCATGAAAAACACAAATAAATAAATTAAATACAGTACTATATGCAAAAGAGCAGATAAAAGTGTACTTTAATTCACTTATACGTCCAGCTGATTTCAGGTAGATGTTAGCTGGCAAAAGCTCTGATATTAAACAGAGATAACTCAAAATGTACCACTTATATAAGACAAGAAAGGATGTCAGTGATGAGCTGAAACTACCCCCCACTGCTATCAATGGCTACACAGAAATTCTAAAACTACTCTATAGAGAGACAGCCACAACTTCAGT
>NC_056743.1:1471018927-1471088927 GCF_019279795.1 Protopterus annectens
GGGCATTTGGGTGTGTAGCTGCAGTTTGTTTAATCAGGCAACACATGGCATCTGTGCAAGCTCTTTGATACTCCTGGTGAGGTACTGTTGGGGACTTTACAGTTGATGGAGGTGTCTGCTGAGGTACATCCCTCAGGGGCTATTGTAGTCAATTGTAATGCTGATGAAGGATGACTGCAGAGCCACAATGACCTCCCCTTATCTAGATCTGACAACCTTCATGATTAGGTGGGTATATGGTATGTTTCTGTAAACACTACAGCCACATGTTTGTCCAATGCAGGATATCTATCACCTTGTGTCCCCAAGTCTCTCATTACATGTTAAGTACGTAATGGGTTAACACCTATGTGGTAATTGGTGGGCACTTACTGTATATCCACGGGTGTTGACTATACACTTTTCTGCAATTAGCTTGCTGACATGGCTATGGCATCAGTTGTCTGTTCCTATGTGGCCCTTTTGTGGGATGCTTGTGTCAGCTGGAGGGTCACATATGGTGAGCAGTTTGTAGTCCTCTGCAAACATGTTCAGACACAGTCCTTCCATGTTGGCCTGTACCTATGGGACATATATACCAGACGAGGGAGGTCCCAGGATCAAGCCTTGTGGGATGCCAGTTATATCTGGTTTGTAGTCTGACATGGCTGCAGCATGTCTGACCATGTCAGTTCTGTCCTTGGTCTGGTTTGCAACCCCTCTACTGACATAGGGGTTTATATTTAAGCTGGTGAGCATATCTATAATGAACACGTAGGGTATTGTATAGAAGCCTTTGCAAGGTCCAGCTACGCTGTGTGGACCACATTGCCCTCATCAATGACCTTAATGACTGTTTCATATCAGTCAAACATGTTTAGGGGCAGGATCTGCACTTATGAAAGCCACACTGGGTAGGGTCCTGTGTCAGTAGGTCGCCAATATCTTTATGTCTGCGGTACATGCTGATCCTTTCCATAGCTGTGCAGACCGAGCTTCTCAGGATTCTGGGGTGGTAGTTTTCAGTATCCATTCAGGCAACACCTTTGTTGAGAAGGACCACTGTTGTTGTACACTGCTCTTTGGGTACATATCCTGTGGTAAGGCTGACATTGAGCAGTAGTGTATTTGGCATTCCATTCTTCTTGGAGTCCATGTTGGACTTAGCCCAGGACACCATCTCATACCATTGCTGCTGTGTGTTTTGCTTTGTAGATGCTGGCTGTTACCTCAGCATCTGCAATGTCAGGGGGCCAGCAGTCTGCTGGGATAGATATTTTGCATTCGGGGGGGGGGGGGGGTTGCACTGCACCTGTCAGGATGTATGTTGGCAATATGTGTGTGTGTTTGGTATGTTGTTTGTAATATTTGTGTGATTCACATGGTTCCTAACATCAGTTGTGGAAGCCTTGGGAATATCCTTAGTGTCCTGTACAATTTGTATCCTCATAGGTTCATAGGTTCATACTAGGCTCTCCACCCTAGGGCATTTGTAAGCCTAGCCAGAGTGTGTGTGTCTTTCGCCACCCCTTGTTATGTGAATATTATGGCCATTTATGATTTGCTTTGCTGTGCCTCTGTCTGGACGTGACACAGTGAAGACCCCCAGTGTAACTCTACGATCATCCATCCACTTGGCAAGATTCCTGTTGAAGAGTGTCAGTGAGGGGCTCTGCCTAACATGGAGTGGGATTCTATTCCAGGGTGTGGGGAGCCTCTGGGTTATGTATCTGTCCCTCCAGCACATCCTATTTCATTATGTGTTGAGGTTGACATCTCTCACTCTCACAGCTCCGATGGCTTTGAGTTTTCGGGGGTGGAGCATGTTCATTACTCCTGTGTTGGACATGGCCTTGTACAACAGGCATGCAATGCCTCTGTGTAGGCCGTATGTGACTGCATTCAGCTGGGGTGTCTACAGCCAGGCAGCATATGACATATATTTGAGACCCTTTATCCTCTTGGTGAGGTACCTTTGAGGTCTTTCTAACTGCTGCAGGTGTCAGGTAAGGTACATCCCAAATGAGGCATTGTACTAGATTATGGGTCTGATAAGAGAACAGTATAGGAGCACAATGACCTCTGTTGACGTAGATGTGAATCCTTTCATGATACGGTGTCCAATATAGACAGTTTTCCTAGCCACATTCGCAATGTGAGTGTCACATAACAGGTTACTGTCCACTTGTGTCCCTAGGTCCCTGATTACTCCTTCCATACATAATGGTTTACCACCTATGTGGTAATTTGTGAGTATCTTGTTTGGTATTTGGTGGGACATTCATACTGTCCAGTGTCTTCAGGATGGCTGGGTGGGGTTCCTGTGTGTGAGTGTGGTCTGTAGTATGCTACAGACTGTACAGCAGTCTTGCCTATGGTTAGTTGCACTTGGGTGGACTCCAATGCCTTGTGCATTGTCAGTTACCTGGACATATGGGTGTCTGTGCTGAATATGGATACTCACCCTCCTTTTATGTTTTGTTCCAGGTTTTCGGGGCATGACACATGATATGTGGTATAACCTGGTAGTGCTGGTGTGCTGTCAGGAGGCTTGCAGCAGGTTTCTGTCACTGCACAGACATCAATGTTCTCCATACTGGGGATGGCCTCGGGAGCATGCATATTGGGGTTTACACATCTGGCATTGGTCAGCATTACCCTTATGTTTCTTTCCACTTATGTTTTGTAGGGTGGTGGGTTAGTCTTTTCAGCCTTGCCTACAAAAGGCTCTATGGAGGTGGCAAAAGCCTTATCCAATATCCAGACGCCCAGGGGTAACAGGTGCAAGCCATCCCTGGAACAGCTGCGTGGCTTGTCAAGCTTGACATCCCAAGCAGATAGACATTGGATCCCCTTGGAATGACACCAGTAATTGTGCCACTTGTTATAACTGATCATTCCGTGTTTGTACTGTGGCATCATTCTTGGTGAGGGTAGGATGCTGCAAATGGTCAGTGTCATACCGGCCTGGACTACATAATCGAAGAGCTCATCTATGTCTCTTTTCATGTAGTCCAGGGAGGTACATCTCAGGTCATTCACACCAGCATGGACTATGACTGCATCATATTTCTACTTGCTTTGGGGTGACCTGCATACTTGTGTTATGTGGCGTATTGTAGCAGCCTACAAGCAGCTTACTGTACCCTTTCACTTGTTCAGTCTGGTGTGCGGGACAGCAGCGTGTCACACTATGGAGTCACCTATTACAACTGTATCAGGCATGTTGTTTCTCCTTCTGGCCTGTGACTGTTTGGCACACCAGCTTTGTGTACTATGTGTTGCATGTGCTATGTTTGGAGGTTGTTTGATTGGGTGTCTGCTTTGGAGGCCTCTGTTGGTGTGGTGTGTTTGTAATTCGGGCCTCCAGGAATGTTTTTCTGTGTTTATGTCTTTGGTTTGCAGTTGTGATAGGTCTATGTGGGACTGGGTTTGTGGTGTGTGTGGTTACCTTCTCCTCCTGACTAGTTTTGGGAGTACTGAGTTGAGGGAGCTCAGCCTCCAGTTTGGATAGATGGTTGCATCTCTCACATATATTTGTATTTCTTGGGATGTGGGGGTTGTCTGTGTACTTGCGGCAGGTGTAACATTGCCTCAAGATTCACAGATTCAACTTGTTGTGGCTGGCCTTAGTGGATTGTATGTGTGGACATATTTTATTGCCATACTACTGATCAGTGATTACTTCTTTTTTATGTTTGCTCTATCATGTATTAGCTTCCTCATTCTCTTGCATGGTTTGGTTATGGCTGGTGTCCACCATGCCAGATGCCTGCGTGTATGGCATTGTGTCTTGTTTTAATTTAGGATTGCATAATCCAAGCATTCCTGGCAGTGTTCATGGAATGGCTGTATTACAGGTTCTGAGGTGTGGCCCATATTTTGCACCTGCACAGGACCTTTAATGGATTCCACATCAGTTTGGAGGAGTGCAAATATTGCTTTACACATGTTTTTCACTGTGGTTTTCTGGCCAGGGACTGTGGTCAGGATTTGTATATCCAGTGTGATTACTCTATGGTCTGGTTTTACAAGTGAGCAATACACTTCTCGTCTTGCCATCCAGTACCCATGTTGCTGATTATCACATCCAGTATGCTTACCCCTCTTGTGGGAGTGGTACGTTGTTCCTGGGCATTTTGGTTTATGGATTCTATGAACTTTTGTCCTACAGTGTTGGAGCTAGTATAATGCTCCCAGTCTATGTCTGGGTATTTTCAGTCACCCAATATAATGTGGTTTGGAGGACTTGATATATTCATGTATTCCAGCATAGGCCAGGTGCAGTTCCTGGTGTTGGGATGGTAGTCTGTAGCAGGCTATAAACTGGGGGGCAGTTTTAGCCACTGTTACTTGACCATGGCTAGTCCATGCTGCTTCTTGTTGTGGTACCAACATGGGGGTGTGGTTATCCTTGACAATTATTGCTAGTCACCCTCCTTTTGTAGCTTGTTCCATGTTTTGAGGCTGTAAAGCACAGTATCAGGTGTAACCTGGTAGTGTTAGGGTGCTGTTGTGAGCCTTGACCCAGTTTTCTGTTACAGCACAGATATCAACATTCTCCATACTGGGTGAGTTTAGACTGAATGCATCTTGCTGTTTAGACTTCTGGCATTGGGTAGCATTACATCTAGGTTCTTATCCCTTCTGATACCTATGGAGGTAGGTTTGTGTTTTGAGCCTTACCTATTCAGGGCACGCTGTGGGTAACAACAGCCTTTGCCAGTATCCATACAGCCTGCACTGATAGGTGCACGCCAGTCCTAGCAGGTGGGGCATCATGTCATGCTCAGCATGTCATCCCAGGCTGGCACACACTGAATCCCCTTTGACTAACTGCAATACTTCAGCCAATTATTGCACTTGATCATCTCATTGTCATATTGTGGCATGATGCTTGGTGAGGGTAGGATGTTAGTCATGGTCCTCAGGTGTGCATATAGTACATGGTGTTACATTACTTAACACATGGCATTCATGCCTCAGGTGGTGCTGCAGGGCTGCCTCTGTTGGATGCACATATTACACTCCCTGTACATGTTTGTGAGCAGGTCATGTCATTTTAGGCATCCCTGTTATTATTTGAGTGAGTCAGAGAGGGGTATCATTCCCAGGGTTCCTACTGAGCCAGTGTATGTGCTATGAGTTGCCTCTTTGCCAAGGCCAGGGCATACTGGGCACGCCTCCTTCGGCCTACTGGGGCAGGCTCAGGTTCCTCCTCCTCCGAGTCACGCTCTGCCTGTGATGGCCTTGGCAATGGTGGGGGGCTGTTTGGCCCAGCCCTATGCTGGTCCTGCTGCAGCTGTTTTCGCAAGATCATATTATGTAGCATAGCACATACCATGACAATTTGGGTACATGTAGTTGGTGTGTACTGTAAGGCTCCACCAGATGTGTCCAGACACCGGAACCGTGACTTGAGCAACCCAAACACACGCTCTATTACATTACGTGTTTGTGCGTGTGCCTCATTATGGCATTCCTGTTCAGGTGTGTGTGCGTTTCTGATGGGTGTCATCAGCCACAGCTCCGGTGCATAACCTGCATCCCCCACTAGGTGTCCGTGTGGGATGTCCCCATTGGCAAATGTCTGGTACAGCTGCGTCAAATGCCAGATGTGGGAATCATGGTAGCTCCCAGGGCAGCCAGCACACACATTCATTATTATGCCCTGGGCATCACACATGACCTGGCAGTTGATGGAGGGGAAGCCCTTGCGGTTAATGTAGGCCCTACCCCGCTCACCGGCTGGTGCTTTGATGCATATGTGCGTGCAGTCTATTGCACCCACTACCTCAGGGTATTCCGCTATTTGCTGGAAGAGACGCATATTGCTGGCCAATACCTCACGGGCATTGGGGAAATATACATAATCACCGACATGTGCTGACATGGCATCCAGGAACTGGTGCAGTACCCTGGAGGCTGATGCCTGTGATATCCCCAGCATATCACCAGTTGGTCTCTGGAAGGTACCTGTTGCTAGTATTCTTAGGCCAACACATACCTTGGTTTCCACTGCGATGGGTTCCCCTCTGTTGGTTCTGTGTGTGAGGCGTGGCCTGCACAGCTCCACTATTTGCTGCAGGAGGTCTCTGTCCACTCTATAGCACTCTACTATCTCCAGCTCATGTAACCCATGGTAGATGACCCTGGGCCTGTACACTCTTCTCCGTCTCCTCACTGTGGGTTGTCTGGCACCATCTGCATTGTCACCACCCTCAGCAAGTCGCCTATGTCTCATTATGACAGCTATGGCAGCCCCTAACATTTCTGCTCTGAGTTCAGCTTTTTCAGTTTTCACTTCTAGTAGCTTACTGCTGTCTTGCAGTGTCTTTTGAGAGAAACATCCTGCACTGCTGTTTGCAGAGTTTTAAGTGCTGGGCTGGGCTACTATTCTGCCTGTGTAATTGCCTGCTTCTAATTGTTTTCACCTGCTAGCTCCAGCAGTATTCCCTGCTAGCTTCCTACTAAATCTGTTGCTTCCTTTTTCCTCTCTGTTTCCTCAGGAGGGAGCCATGTGCATACCAGCAGAAACACGCTCACAGTGGCTTACACGCGCGCACACATGCTTACATGGTTCAGAATCTGCTCATTCGGGTTAAAACACGCGCACACCCATGCAAACAGTGTTAAACATCTCCCAACATGCTCCCACATGCTCAGTCTGCTTTACACGCGTGCACACTGTCCTACTCGCACTTCATGGCGCGCACACGTGCGCATGCACGCCCAACAAGAAACTTTGGTGTAGGCAACAGTGTACACCTTCCATTTCTTGACTTTCCCATGCTTATGTTGTGGCACTCCTCTTTCCATGATATGTGTCTGACATCTGTCATGTAACTCTGACCTCCAATGAACTGCATTTCTTTCTGCCATTCCCCCCTGTGATGTCACCTATCTCTTACTCTGTTCCTCCCCTTTCTGTAACTCTTACACTACTCAAAATGTGCTCATTTGCTATGTGACAGTGGAATTCAGTATCCTAACACTCATTTGCATCAGATTGCCTACTAATGCTTAGTTACATCTCTTAGACTCAGCTCACCCCCTTAGCAACCACTAAACGGTGACCATGTTGTTTTTGGTCTGCTGGTCCCTGCATTGTCATTCCATGTATTGCATAAAACACACATTTGTGGGTTTATAACCTTCGTTTTTATGTTTTATATAGCGCAGCCCGTTTGCAACAGGTTACCTTGCCAATGGCCACATACTTGGCCATTGGCATGCTGCCTGACAAATATGCACCCTTTATTTGGAGCTGACATGGCTCCATTGTGGTTTTTGCAGAAACATACTCAGTTGTCAACTGAGTACATTTCTGCAGCTAAAACGGCTCTTACACTGGCTGCTTTGGGCTTCCTTGATCGCTAATCTACCTCATTTGCATGCTATTCGGCTGCAAGTGAGGTGATTAGCTTATCCACGCCCACTCCGTGTAAGAGACGTTTTAGCTGGTCTCTTACACGGACTTTGGGCTGTTCCTAGATCGTGAAGGCTGCATGGAGTCTTACACTACTCTTAGACTCCATGCAAGCCTTCGTGAATCCTGCCCAGAGTGTCATCTAATACTAAGAACATCAATTTGAAAAAAAAGAAACAGAAGTATCCAACCCTTTACAAGTGCAAGGAGTGGATGCATACATAGAAAACATGTTTGTAAAAATGTTTTGTGCACAGTCTTAGAATGTGACTTACACAATATGTTGATTAATATTTTTGATTCTTACTTTTCTAATAATGACATAAAGGGAAATAGCAGGAGAATTACTTGTAATGCTCTTGTGCTTTATGCCCTCTTAGGGTGAGCCCCCATCCCCAAGAGCAGGACAGTCCCCTGTCATGCCCGCGTGCTTTAATACCAAACACACTCCTGTGCTCAGGATCTGTTCATACTGTTTCCATATACCATTCTGTGCTTCCTCTAGTCCTAAGATCCATTATGAGTAGTGTTGTCTGTCATCAGTGTGTCTGTATTGCAGTAGAAACTGTTATCCACTGTATTCCTAATCTAAAGTTGTTTGCAGTAAGGTGGTCTCCCATAATATTATGGCAGTGCTTTTTATTTTACTAAAAGAAGCATCATAGTGAAGTGATTATGCTAATGATGTGACAGTGTGATTGTCTCTGAATCACTGCTATAATGTGATGCATTAACGGCCATATTCAGCATTAGAGTGTTTGGCCTTGCTTGTTCCCAGGTTAAGAGGCCACATGCACACTATACTTGTGCACAGATCGTGTGAAACCCAGAACCTCACCTGTCTGGGCTCGTGATACTTTTTATCTTGTATCCCTGCTACCTTGCAATCCACACTACAGGGTTTCTATAAAATGCAGCAATGCATATACAGCTACCCATTTTCCCCCTTATTTTTAACCTGCATAGTTGCCATGGCCACTTTAGGTGTTGGCTTCAGTAGGGTCCCCACCATCTGCAGTCAGCAGACCAAGAACTTTCTTTTCTTGCTATACAGGGATTATTGATGGCAATCGGTGGAGCAATATGATGGCCCTGTTTATAAAACTGATGCTTGACACCAGCATGACAGAGCAGAAAGCAATGTCACTGACATCAACTGATCTGATCAGCAGTACTTGAAAAGGTACAGTGACCTGTGGAGAAGCCATCACAGGTTCATAGCTTCATAAGTAAGTACTAGACTAGCTGCCCTTGTTGGTCATTTAAGGCCTGGTCAATTTCCCTCAAAGAAGGGTCTAATTTAGCTGTGGGAGACAGAGGATAGGGTGAGAAAGCCAGCAGTCTATATTAATATGTCTTTGTGAAGTATTTTCTGAATATTGTCTTTTGCTGTCCTTCCTTCTGTTGGCAGTGAACATTTTGCTGACTACCATCTATTTTATGTTTTACAGCAATGGTAGAGATTGTCTAACATTGGGATGCCTGCCTAAGGACAGATGGCAGGTCTAACAAATGAATATCTATCTGTTAAAAGTTAAATCTGTTGCTATTCACAACTGTACTATGTGCTGCATTTTTTCTCTTTATTTTTTGTTCCCACTCACTACATGGTCAGCTGTGGTGCAGGATGTGGTGCATCAATGGCTACCTGGGCACTCACTAGGCAATGTTCCTCTGATGAATCAACAGCAGTCACTAGGCCATCCTGTGAAAGAAGACATGGATGGCTCACTGGAAACCTATATGCCCATCTTTCAGGATGGGTTGGAGGCTCCTCTTTTGAAATTGTCCAGAGGGGAGATTCTTCTGGGTTCCTTGGTGACAGATATGGTGGCTGGTGGGCATTGAAGAAGGCTGTCAGCTGGTCACAGACACAGTGGAACTCTGGAGTGTCTGCTTGAGTGGCTGATACAGTTGCACATCAGGAAGGTCTTGTCAGCCAAACTACTGGAAGCAGAACCTGTCCCTGGTGTCAGCCATGGAGGTGATTGAAATGTGAGTGTGTTCTCTTCTGAGACAGTAAGACAGATCTGTTATACTCCGCTCTAGCCCCCACCCCCCACCATGGTGTTTGCTTTATTTTTGTGCCACTGTCCCTTTCCTGATTCTAGTTCAGTACCCCCCTTCACCATATGTTTTCCCTCTCTCTGTCATCATGTTGCTGTTGGGAGTGTCCCCTTGCTTGCTCATGACCCATTTCTGGCTTTCTCATCTCCTTCTTTCTTTCACTCTTGTATAATGAACTGAGTTGGCATTTTCTGTGCTCGACCTCTGTGGCCTTGCCACAGTACTCATGCTGCTGCTATGTGGTGCTTCATTACACATGTGATTACACGTAGCACTGGCCTCACCACTTCATTCTTTGTCTCATGTCAGTCAGGTGACCATGCAAAGAGCAGCCACATCATTAGCCCAATTACTGCTGTTACCATGGATGTGCTATTTTAATAATGCAGACTTTCCCCTGACATACCGTAACTATATAGCACGTGGTTAAGCATCAGCAGCCTGCATTGCTGTGAAACATCAATGCTATTTAATGTGGCATCATGGCATCACAGATCTTTCTGAATACCCTCCTGCTGTACATAGTTATATTTGCCCAGTTGCTAGCAGTGACATATACATTGTTCTAGTGATTACAAACTGGACGCAATGTGTACATGACAACAACAGAATGACCCTGAGACAGTTGTTCTGTTTAAACTGATTCATTCAAAAAGGTTATTCTGCTTAAAATAAAGTTCTACTTAAGCTTAAAATTAAAAGGCTTGTCAGCCCATAGTTTCTTTCTCAAGCTTTAAATCAAAGCAGTAAACATACAGATATTGTAAAGTCACATAAAGCTAAGGGTTTCAGAGGTTAGTACTAGACTAACTGCCCTTGTGAGCCTAGCCAATTATTCCTTGGGAGACTCAAACCCTGCACTTCGTGTTTATAAGGCAAACACCTTAAGCATTAGGCCACCCAGTTTCTCACACTTCATACTTCATGAGAGAGTAAACATACAAGTAGATTAATATGCTCATCTGTAGTAGACCACCAGGGAATAATGCAGTACTGTAGCGCTAGTTCCCACTTGCTTCAAACTATATTTTCAAAGTGATGTTAAATTGCTTTAGTGTTTATATATGTAGCATTTTAAATACTTTGTGTTAAAGTTTAACATTTTTGTTTAGGATGAGCTGGCAAAACTAATATCAGTAAATTATTGGATTGGATTTACTGATAAGGAGACAGAAGGACAATGGAAATGGGTTGACGGCTCCAGCAGCAGCTACACGTAAGTAAATATCCATAAAGAATAACAATAATAAATGAATAATAAATGAATAATTAAATACTGGGATGTTCAGAAACATGCAGCACATTGTGGAACACTGTTCTCCATATGTTTTCAAAGTTAGTTGTATGTTTCTGATTCAGAGTTTCCTGCAGTGCTACAGTGGTATGCAGCTGTAGGTAGGTAACGTTACAGTGGTCTGACATCACTATATGCAAATGCAGTAATTCAAGGGGCACAGTTTATCCTAATTAACTTTGTGCATTTCCACAGTGCCTTACAGTGGGATTAAACTATTGTGATACAGTGACTGAAAGACAAGTTCTATTGGTCTATAAAAAAACAATGGGAATAAACAGTGTACACCTATTGCTATTTAGAACAGGAGCGATGCTGTTATTGCAGAGGGAGGTAGGCAATGCAAGACTGTGTGTGTGTGTGTGTGTGTGTGTGTGTGTGTGTGTGTGTGTGTGTGTGTGTGTGTGTGTGTGTGTGTGTGTGTGTGTGTGTATGCGCATGTGTATGTGTGTGTGTGTGTTTGTGCATGGGTGTGTGTTTGTTTGGGTCTACTTTAAAACACCGACATGCAAAACACCTAGGACGAGAACACCGAGACCGAAAATTGACAACTGAGATGACTGACGTTGAAATCACCGACATGTTAAGGTAAGTGTGCGATAGTGACAGACTTTAGGGTTAGGGGCGGGTTAAGTGAGTTAGGGTTAGGGTGCAGGTAAGGTAAGTGTGCGATAGTTGAATACAATTAAACAAAACTCAAATAAACAACTCTGCGAGTACACCAAACACTTCATAACATTTTTGTATATGTCTTTTTCATAGAAAGGCATTTGAATGAACATTTATGGACATTGGAGCAAAAGTTGTGAATTGCGTTAGGGTCACTTTAAATTTTCATATTCTAGTTTGGTGCCAAAAAAGGCATAAAATAGCTTACTGTGTAAACAGTGAATTAGTTCTGATGAAGCCCGGATACACTGGGTGAAAGCTCTCAACTCATGTTAATATACAGGTTCATTTTTTTGTTAGTACCTGTTTTTTAAGACGTTATTTGTATTAATAAAGTCGTGAGTTTGTCACACTTGCCGAATATCTTCACTATTATTATTATCCGCTCGTTTTAGGTAGCAGTACTTATTGGTGTACTCGCAGAAGTGTGCAATAGTGACAGACTTTAGGGTTAGGGGCGGGTTAAGTGAGTTAGGGTTAGGGCGTGGGTTAGGTGAGTGTGCGATAGTGACGGACCTTAGGGTTAGGGGTTGGGTTAAGGTTAGTGCACAGGTAGTTGTGTATGCAAGGTTTAGTGTAGGTTTGTAAGTTTTTTGTTGTGCTTCTGTTGTGTGTATGTTTTTTGGAAAAGGTATTTGTTTTGTTTTGTTGATTGTCGGGATTGTGATTTGTTGGGCATATGAAGTTTCGTGCTTTTAAACTGTCGGTCATCTCAGTTGTCGATCTTCCGGTCTCTGTGTTCTCGTTGTCGGTGTTTTGATTGTCAGTGTTTTAAAGTAGATCCATTTGTTTACATGCATGAGTATATAGGAGCATAACTGTCTGGGTGTCTGTGCGCATAAGTATGTATGTCAGAATTTGAGCATGTGTTATTACAACTCACCAGTGAAGTCTTAATAGTGATACAGCGATAATGTCTCTGAATGCCACATGGCATAAATGTGAAAGTTCTTGAACAGGTATATGAATCAGGCAAAAAATAGCACTACATTTTGCCAGACTAGACTCATGCTCAACAGGGTCTTCTTTCCCTGCTGATTCTGCCAAGCCCATTCTCGTGGCTATGGTTTTGCTAGATAATAGGTAGTGACAGTGGGAATCTCTTTCATCCATTCATGCATGTCACTGATTAGATGACAAGGCATTTGACTACCTTAAAAGAGTTATAGTTACTCCCGCTGTTTACTCGAGCTTCATTGATTTTCTTCACTTTGACATTCAGAGCACTGAGCAGAAATCACATCATGTCAACACCCATCTCGGGCCTTCGTGATGCTTTGTTTTAATTAAACAGTCAGATTCCCCCAGTCCACAACAGTTCTAAGTCAGCTACTAGCTGCTAGACGATGTGGGACACCGGTCAGGACCAGTGCCTGCCTCAGCAGGGCGATCCACATGAAGAGCCCAGCTCACGTCAAGAGTTGCCACAGCCATCCCCCTGGTCCCCCCACCAGGAGGGGGGAGTATGGTGAGGGGGTGATGCCTCATCCAGCCGCAGCATGTACCTAGCCCTGCTTTACTCCCTAGCCTGACCAACCCAGCCCTTAGAGCTAGTCCTTATCCCAAAGTTATGGATCTGGCTTGCCGACTTCCCTTACCTACATTGTTCTAACATGTCAGAGACTGTTCACCTTGGAGACCTGCTGTTGATATGGGTATGGCCTGGCACAAGCCTTACACTCTCTCCCCTGGATTTTCAAGGGCTGGCAAGAGCTCACCTGACACTGCTGGAACCACAATGCTTTCCAAGGGCTTGGGGCCCTCTCTCAGGGCTAACCCATTCCAGGGCTCCCTGCCCTTTAGAAAGAAAAGAAAACTCTCCTAGGGGCCTACACTGGCTTCTCTGGGATTGTTTGCATCACCGCACTGGATGCCATGAGGTGCCCATCTCCACTGCTTTGGATTCAGGGATCTGAACCCGACTCACTTTCAATCGGCCAAAGGCAACAGAGAACATTGCCCGTTCCTTCAGAATGGTGCTTGCCTATCTCTCAGGATCGACTGACCCATATTCAACTACTGTTCACATGAAACTCTTCTCCACTTCGCCTTCAAACCTCTCATTTGAATATTTGCTATTTGCAGAAGATCCTTCTGCTGTCATTTAAAAAGTCATCTTTAAACATTAAGCTACAATGTCAGCGGTTCATTGCTTTAACTGTGGAACTGTCAGTAATTGCATTTAATGTTGTAGTGAAGGTCAGGCTAGTCAAAGTCAGAGGCATAGCTAGAGTGGGGCAAAAGGAATAGCTGCTCTGGGTATAAGGTGTTGGGTGGAGTGGTCATCAGGTGCCAGTGACACAAGAGTGCAATCCCAGCATTTAGAAATGCCTGTAGATAATGCATTTGTAGTCATGACTGAAATGCTGAAGCGGCTCGTGTTTGGTATTTAACTGTAGCAAGCCACTCGTAACTTTTGTAGCAGATTGTTTGCTACAGTTTAGTTTCTAAACAGAAAAGCTTTTTTTTGCCTTCAACTTTCATTGAAAAAGACCTTTTTTTTGTCCTCATCTTTGAATTTGGGTCGGAGAATGACATTTCAGGAAATTGGAAAAGGCGCCATTTAGCCTAGCTATGGTTCTGGTTAAACTAGACAGAAAAGGTGAGTTTTTAGCTTTCATACATTTTCCTTTCCATTTTCTGAGAGTTAGTGCAACATTGGAATACCTGCTCTGGGTGCAAGCTGTTGGGTGGAGTGATCAGCGGGTGCCAGTGATGCAGGAGTGCAATCCCAGAATTTAGAAATGCTTGTAGATAATGTATATGCAGTCATGGTTGAAATGCTGAAGTGGTTCATGTGCGGTATTTAACTGTAGCAAGCCACTCTTAACTTTAGTAGGTGGTTTGCTACAGTTTAGTTTCTGAAAAGAAAAGTGTTTTTTTACCTTCAACTTTCATTGAAAAAGACCTTTTTTTGGTCTCAACTCTGAGTTTGAGTGGGAGAATGACATTTCAGAAAATTGCAAAAAGTGCCATTTAGCCTAGGTACGGTTCTGGTTAAACTAGATAGAAAAGGTGAGTTGTTAAGTTTTAATACATTTTCCTTTCCATTTTTTCAGAGTTTGTGCAACATTGGACATATTATAATATTTTTTGTGCTCATTTATGTCTCCTACAGCTAACCATCAGCAGACCCCAGTGCCTGTTCTCAATCACTAGGTCTACCTTTCCCTCCTGGCCTCCACCAGACTAGCTCTGATAAGGTTTGGGACTGGTAAGGTGTCTTTGGTCTGATTATACTGCTGCCATCAGTGTTTTCACCTACTGCTGTCCCACCTCCATGCATGTCTGTTACACCCTGTAGATCAGGCAAGCAATGAGCAGACCATGAAAATATGCTTCTTACTTCCTCAAGGAGTTGACATCAACAAACCACCCTGCATCCCTCAAAAAGGGAAATTTAGCCACATTGTGGGTCCTGTGAATGTGTTCCTCCTTCCTCACCCAGGACAGGGACTTCCATCCTCCCTGCTACCACCTCAGACTCCCAAGATATTAATTTAAATCAAGTGTAGTCAGGCCTTTATCCTTCTACACCACGGTACTGGCTTTGAACATATCACATTTACAAGTCAGTGATGTTAGGTGTGGGACAGCAGAGCCCCTCCTCCTCCAAAAACAATGTTCATTAAATGAGTGGGATGCTTATGTATGTGGCATTGTGTGTGTGATATTATGCATTACTGATGTTTTTGTTATCATTACACAAACATGTACAGATGAAACAAATGGTCAGGTCTGGTCTTGCTGGACTCAATGATTCATCCCCCCTCCAAAAAAAACACACACACATGGACACATGCACACTCTGAAAAATATTATGCACAGAAAAAAATGGTTGAGACTAATATATATTTACTGTATGAAATTTAGCAGAATATATTATTCACAAAACATTTTTTGTCACTAAAATCCAGATGACTGAATGTTCGTGTACTTCAGCCAAAGCTATTATATGTTCCAACACCTTGAAAATAATATTAGTGAGACTAATAGGCCTGTAATTGCACCACAACAGCTATTCTCCACACCTCAGGCATGTGACTAATGCAGAGATTTAGACCGAAGAATTTTGACTAATGCAGAGATTTAGACCAAAGAATGTATGGATTTCCTACTATAATTAGAACACCATGTCCCCTACAGGATCCACAAAAGTTAACATGACTACATTCCCATGGTGAAGACAGTCAATCCCAAGCATGCAGTAGTGCTTGTAATGATGCATTTTAGACTATTTACATTTTGGCTAAGTTTTCAGTTTTTACATTTCTCTGATTGGCCAGCACACAAAAACTAGTATGAAGCACTTCCATGCTGTTTCCTTGTTTCCCTAATATATTACATCTAACACTCTGGAATGCAGTTTCTCTAGAATTACCACAGTGGTAACAGACAGTACGACTCCTTAAAGTACTGAAAGCTGTTCTCCCTTAGTAGTAATGCCAGTGTATAGCAAGCTGTTAGTACTAGAATAATGAATCAGAGTTATGTCATTTATATAAGGTAATACCAGATCACTTCTGGTTTCTCTTTGTATTCCCTCAGCTGTCACAGGTAACTGGGCAAAAATTGATGACAGGCATACATATGCCAGGTTCTTGTTGGTTCTTGAGCATTTCCATATAAAAGCAGTTTGTCAGCATTATTTTGGAAACTTATTTTATTCTACTCACTGATATATACATGCCTCACGGGAGCAGAGACCATTGTTGCAATTAATCTGTAGTCATGATGAATCCCTTTCTTTCTGGAGTGAAAATGTTGAATAGAGGCTGATAATCAATGGCTAGCATAAACTTTGCTACATGCAAGATCTGTTGAATGTTCTAATTTCCCTGACTAGATTAAGTGCTTTCTTACCTGTTCGGGAAGTTATGATTATCTTTAGTAAACAGCCTTGTAGAAAATGCAGTGTGGATCTCTCAACACCATCCTGGAGTTTGCATGACAGAACAGCTGTGATTCCATACAATCAAGTCACTCATGGAAACCTAATACCCAGCAATGAATCACAGTGACTTCTACTTTATCTAGTGAGATCATTTTTTTCTGGTTTGTGAAGATGTGTTAGTAGTCTACATTCCTATTCAGTCCAGACCCATCCTAAGATTATACCTTCAATGATCCTATACTTTTAATGACTGCAGTTATGTTGGGAGGCTCTGTAGATACCTGAGGCAATAATTTGCCATTATTAAAAGTAATCATGTTTCTATAACTTACTGAGGCCAAGACACCCATTTCACGGTTTCTGCAGTATCTAGAGTCCTGTATAACTTATGTCATTTCTGAAAAGTTGAAACCTATCTTTGTCTAAACCAATTTTTTTTTAGTTTGTGGTGAACTCATTGTAAATTATCTAGATGCTTCTTTTCCTTCACCCATCATGAGTATAATGCCTTTGAAACACTGCATATTAGTAATTCCTTTCTGTTCTTGGTGTACTGATTGTTGAAAATAGCTAACGTAGATGTCGTGTTATGGGAGCAGGCTTTTCTTAATACTTACTTATATGGTCATCTGTTTCATCTGTATCATACCTCTCAGTTGTCCCTGAATTTGCATCATGTCCCTAACTTTGCCTCATAAATTTGCACTATCCCTCAGAAAATTTTAGATTTTCTGGTATATCGCTGATGATTACAGTTAATCCATAATGCCAAACATGAGAGTGCCATATTTCTTATTGTTCAGAAAATGCACTTTGAAGTAAAACATGGTGTTCTGTTAACTTTTTAAAGTGAGAGTAATATTTAAAATTTGACTTTACTCCCTTATTATTTTTGACTTTGTCTATAATTCTTCTAAAGTAATTTGATAGGTATGATCAGTACATGCATTGGTGCAATACTTTTCAAAAAATATGTATCTCCCTCTCATTTAGGGATATGACTTTTGGGTATTGGATAAAACTTTGTCCAACTCCTTAGAGCCTTTTTCAGGCAATGTCAAAAAGACAAAACTACCAACATAGTGAAAAAGTTTACAAACAACCGTACTGCTTTTTGGAATATTAATACACGTTTTGGAATATTAATGAGGGGTCATGGTATAATCTGGTATATTTTACCTTCTGCAGTTGCCTTTGGTATAAGACATAACTTGCTGCTCTAGGCTTATTGAATAAAAATGCATTAAAACATGGATATTCACTTGGCCTTTGGTTCTAGATTCATTTTTGTCTTAATGCCTTTTGATTTTGCATTGTCTTTGGTAAAACATTTATATTATACGATGACCCCCCATTAATATTCCAAAACGTGCACGCTGATTGGCCAGCGTGCACGTTGCAAATCGACTTATACTAATGGAAAAAGGTCCGGTTAACATAGTGACACAGGTTTAAAAAAAGCAACAGAGATCTCCATTGCTTTTTTTAAAGCTGTCTCACTATGTTAAACTCCTTTAACATAGCGACACAGTGTGTAAAAAGCAATGGAGATCTTGCTTTCTCCGTTGCTTTTTTTAAAACCTGTCTCGCTATGTTAAATGGGTTTAACATAGAGAAACAGCTTTAAAATAAGCAACGGACATCTCCGTTGGTTATTTTAAAGCTGTCTCGCTATGTTAAACCCATTTAACATAGCAAAACAGCAAAAAGCAACGGAGATCTTGCTTTCTCCATTGCTTTTGGCCACAGCTCTGATGTACTGCATAGGCATGTGCAGTACATCAGAACTGCCGCGGATACCAGACAGCTGCGGAAGGGCAGCAAAGAGGCATTATACAATGCCATTATTTAAGAAAAGTAATTATTTCTTTTCTTAAATAATGTCATAGATAATAGCATACGCCTGGTGGGTAATGCGGGATTTACCCACAGTTGTCTTTGTTTGGTCCCTCGGGCTTCGCCCTCGGGACCAAACCACGCCAACCGTGGCTAAATCCCACATTACCCACACCCAGGCGTGGGTTATTGCTATATTACAATGCAGTTATCTGAAAACACTGAGCAATTAGCTTGTTTAGTTTACCTTTGTAGTGAATTTAAACTTTTCTAGTAATTATAAAAATCATTTCTCAGGCTGTCTGATAGAAGGAATAATTAGTGCAGCACTTGTATCCAGCTCCATCTTTATCTGTTCAACTGCTACTTCTGGAGTGATTCAAATAATTCTTTATTCAAACAGTCCCTTTCTGTTTGGTTAATATTGTGTTGTATTGTACTGTACACATTGAAATTTTTCAGGACATAGTACTTTCTGCCACTTCCACCATTTTGTGTCACCCTTCTTTGTTAGTCAGCTATACATTTTTTAGGGATTGGGCAATGTATACATTTTCACCCTTATTGGAGAAGGGCTGTGTTCCAGCAAAGTATAAATGTACAAGTAATGCCCAGTAAAAAGTAAGTCTGCAACTTCATGGGAGCATATTAGGCTGCCATGAAGCTCAAAAAGAAAAAACAAATGGAAGCCATTCTTTACTCTCACTAAATATGGTGAGCATATAATTAAAGTAAAAAAAGAATGTTTGTGTGTGTGTGTGTGTGTGTGTGTGTGTGTGTGTGTGTGTGTGTGTGTGTGTGCATGCATGTGTGTGTGCGTGTGGCGTGTGCATGTGTGTGTGTCTCTTTCTATGTGTGAGACAGAGAGACAGAACATCCTAAGACCTTCTGACTACTGCTGGCAGTCCGTCACCACTTATTTTCTTAACAACAGTGACCTATAACAATCTCTACAATCCTCAGTGACTTAAAAAAGGAAAAGCACACACTGATCATTACTACATGCATTTCCTGAACTCAAAGAAGTATTAAACTTTCACATGTTACCATAATCCTCAGTAAGTTACCAAAAAAAGAAAAAAAAAGCACACCATCATTTGATTGCATCAACATATATTTCCTAAACATTAAGAAGTGTGAAACTCTGCCTCACATTGCTGGCAAACAGTAAATCTCAGCAGTTTTAACAAAAGCATTTATTTAAATTTGTGGCAAAAATAGTAATTTCTCTGTTTCTTAGCTTTTCTAGTCTGTGTGCCTCTAAATCTCTTTGCAGGAGGGCAAATTAGCCAGGGACTTACTCATTTGGTAGTTTTTGTTGTTTAATTTGCATTTCAGATCTGCTTTTGCTGTGCTTTTACATTAACAGATTCCAGGGTCAGACATCTTGTGGCAGACGGGACAACATGGTCAAAAGACCACGTTAATTTGCTAAAGTTGGGTTGCACCTGTCACCCTAGAATTTTGGGTATTGGCTAAAACTTTGTCCATCTCCTTAGAGCCTTTTTTAGGCAATGTCAAAAAGACAAAACTACCAACATAGTGAAAAAGTTTACAAACAACCGTACAGTTCTGTACTCTGAGCCTAAACAAACATTTTCACACCCTTCAAGCCCTCCTGACTCTGGAGAATGTAGACATCTATGCAGTGACTGAGATTTGGTTTAGAGCTATAGAAAGTACTCTAGAAGTGCAAGGCTACAATGCCTTCCACACTATTAGACCAACAACAGCACAGACTGGGGCCAAAGGTGGAGGGGTTCTGACCTATATTAGCAACAAACTTATCTCTGGGTTGATTAAACAGGATAATACCATGGAGCTTGTCCATGTGCAAGTCACCATAGGCAAGGTCCTTCACCACATCATGGCTAGGTACAGGTCACCATCTATGCCCCTAGAGTCTCACGACTCTTATCCAAACTGACTAGAGGTGCTCACCATCTAACCAAATACCTTATTCATGGGTGACTTTAACTACGTATCTACAATAAACCTCCCTGCACGGAGGAAGTTGCACGGCAAGATAATGTAACATAGAAAAAAGTAAGCCAGCAACAAGGTGGCTGTGAAAAAAGATTTTATAATATAAATAGCATAAAGACTTCACAAACAGACCGGTTTCGGCTCGGAGTTAACCTAGCCTTCATCAGTGTTACCTGGTAACTTTAACTACCCCTCTGTAGACTGGGAAATGTACACTGTCTAAACCCACAGGCATAATGCTTCCTGGACTTTATTAACACAACACCTGGAACAGATAATGCATGCTCCAACCAGAGGATCAAACATATTGGTTCCACTAGTCAGCAACATATGAGAGCATTGCACCCCTCCCCCCTTGTCACATCCTTACTAGTGTGATTGGATCACAAAGCTATCTCTTTTGAAATAAAAATCAACCCAGAAAATCCAGCTGAACCAGTAACAGCTAGGAACTATTCAAAGTCAAACTACATCTTATTAAGTAACAGTTTGTTAAAATTCAAGGCTCCCCCAACCCTGAGACCACAGCTAATTATGCAGAATTATTCACAGAGTCACTATATAAACATGCAAATGACTGCACTGAGGCTACTGTGCTTACCAGAAATAAACCCAAAGCAAACCGCACTGATAGAATCCACACCTAAACAGGGTACATAATAAAAAAATTATGAAAAGTGACTGCCTTAAAGGCAGGTGCTTTCTTATACAACTAAACAAGAAACTAAAAGGCCTAATTAAATTCATCAAAACTGACTATGAGGTCAGGACAGCTTCAAAGGCTAAGAACAATCAGAAGGCTTTCTTTAGCTATTTTTGGAACTTTAGAGGTAGCACACAGCATTGCGCTGAACTGATGGTGAATGATACCACCTTCACTGAAAAATCTACTGGCTGATACATTCAGCTTAAACTTCACCCCCCCCCCCCCCCAGCTCCATCAGGTGAAATCCCTTCCAATATACTTCTCTTAGCTATCAGAAGGGACCAGATGCTGGCACTCACTAAAGCCCAAAACACTGCCTCCATGGGTCCCGACAATATCCCCAGCTGCCTCCTGAACAGTCTTAAACATGATCTGTCAGGATTGCTCGTGGGACTCCTCAACTTCAGCCTTGAAACAAGCTATGTTCCAAATAAATGGAGGACCACAACAGTCATTCCTGTCCATGAGGGTGGACCATCAGTGACCCAGAGAACTACAAATCAATCAGCCTAACAAGTCTAGTATGCAAAACCATGGAATGAATTTTGATGGAAGTGATAAATAAGGACATTAGCAACCTACAGACACAGTGGACCCATCCCAATTTAACTTTGTTAAGGGAAGGTTATGACTACTTAACTTGGTAGACTTCTTTGAGAGGGTCATCAAGACAATGGAAGATGGTAAAATACTGTATACTGCGTATCTTGACCTGGCTAAGCATTTGATACAATAACACGCTAAACTGTACTGCTGATCTAACCAGCATATCCTATAACTGAAAAGTTCATCTCTACTTGATTCCCAAGTAGACTATTCTCTATCTGTAAAGCCTAGCACTTACTCCTACAGTACTTGCACCTTGATAAAGCACTCTTATTATAGATAGTACCCCACCAGCCCAAAACCCACTTCCCCCGGAGTCCTTTGAAAGTTCTTTATCTACTACTTCTAGTATGTCGAGGGATCAGTTGCTAGTGTCCTCTCCAGCTCAACTGGTGAACCTGGGAATATTGAGGCAATGTTACAATTGCCTCATGTACACAGACAATCCTCTCCTTCTCCCACAAAACACAAATACATGCGAGAGATGCAACTATACGGCCAAACTGGAGGCTGAGCTCTCTCAACATAGGACTGGCAAGACCAGACAGGAGGAGAAGGCAACCACACACAATACATACCCAGTCACACATGGTACCATCACAACTTCAAATCATACACATACTCACACAAAGACATACTCGGAGGCTCTGGTCAAAATTTACCAAAACAGCAGAGGCCACCAAAGCAGACACCCAAACAACTACCACCTCACGACCCAACACATGCAACACATAGACCACACAGTCAGAGTGTCAAACAGTCACAGCCCTTAAGGCCAAACAAAATGCCAGACACACTTGTCATTGGTGATTCCATAGTCAGGCACACTGACGTCCCGCTCACCAGACTGAGTAAGGAGAAGGTCACAGTAAGCTGCCTGTCGGGCGCTAGAATCCGCCACATAACGCAAGCACTCAGGTCTCTCAACAGCAGGTACAAGTACGACTCAGTCATTGTCCACGCTGGTGTCAACGACCTGAGACATACCTCCTTGGACTACATGAAAGGGACGTCGAGGAGCTCTCTGATTATGTAGCCCAGGCAGGTATGACCCTGACCTTGAGCAGTATCCTACCTTCACCTAGAATGATGCCACAATACAGTGATAAGATGATCAGCTTTAATAATTGGCTTAAATTCTGGTGTCATTCAAAGGGGATCCAATGTCTGTCTGCCTGGGATGACATGCTGGACAAGCCACGCTGCTTATGAGGGACGGCTTGCACCTGTCACCCTGGGCTTCCGGATATTGGCAAAGGCTCTTGCCACCCCATAGTGCCTTTTTAGGCAAGGCTCAAATTCTAAACCTACCACCCTAGAACACCAAAAAGGAAAAAACTAAGGGTAATGCTGCTCAATGCCAGAAGTCTCAATCTCAAGATGCACGCACTCGAGGCCCTTCTCAATATGGAGAACATCGATGTCTGTGCTGTGACAGAAACCTGGTTCAAGGCTCCTGAGAGCACCCCAGCACTAACAGGTTTCACCTCATATCATGTTCCGGCCCCAAAATCCGGACAACACCAAGAAAGGAGGGGTGTCCATATTCATAAAGGACACCCACACCTCAAGGTTGGTGGCAACGCATCGATGCATCGGAGACCATCCAGGTGCAATTAACCATAGGCAAGACTGCTCTGCAATTTGTAGCATGTTACAGGCCACCCTCTCAAACTCAGGAACCTCACATGGCCTTCCTGAAAACATTGGCGGGCATAAATGTATCTCCACACACCATCATACTAGGTGACTTCAACTACCCTAATATAGACTGGGAACACTACTCAAGCCCGAACACTCTAACCCAAAGATTCCTGGAGTTCATAAACTCAAATGCCATGGAACAACTAGTCACCATCCCCACAAGAGGTGAAAACATACTTGATCTCATCATCACGAACATGGGATCAAAATGTTCAACACCGGAAGTATACCCTCACTGGTGAGATCAGATCATAAACTAATCTCGCTGGAGGTCCTCATCCCGCCCCCACCTGAAACAAAAAAGACCACAGTGAAAAACTTCTCAAAAGCCGATTTCACACTTCTAATAACTAGTGTGGTCTCCTTTAAGGCCCCTGAGCCAGTGGTAAACATTACTCAAACCGCTGAATCACTTACAAATGCCTTCTACCAGCACCTACAGGACTGCATGGATCAGGCAATCCCAAACAAAACTAAGACTCTCTGTACCAAAGGCAAGCATCCAGTCTGGTGGACCCCAGCCATAAACAAGCTCTACAACAAAAGGAGGAAGCTACTACAAGATGGAGCAAAATCCTTGAAAGGTAAGACACCTTTGATCATTATAAGTAAAAACTAAGAGCTCTCATAAAATCATCCAAGGCAAATTTTGAGAGAAAAATCGCCAAGGACTCTAAAGACAATCATAAGGCCTTCTTTAGCTATGTTAGAAACCTAGGAGGAAACTCCCAGATATGCTCAGAATTAGTTCAAAATGATGTGAAAATTACTGAACCTACACACATTGCTAACATACTGGCTGACAGGTTCAGTGCAAACTTCTCCCCTCCCCCAAAAGGAGAGATATCTATTCCAGAGGATTGTAGCCCCCAAACATCTCCAACGCCCAGGTGAGAACTGCCCTCACTAAGGCAAAAACACAGCATCCATGGGACGGATGGTGTCCCCGGCTGTGTGCTTCATGAACTCAACGAGGAATTAAACCCACAGTTAGGACAGCTGTTTAATCTTAGCCTCACCTCAGGATACGTACCCAAGGAGTGGCGCAGCGACTGTGGTCCCACTTCATAAGGGCGGTGCCTCCACAGACCCTGGAAATTACCGCCCCATTAGCTTGACAAGCCTTATCTGCAAAGCCATGGAGAGGATCATAATGGAATTCATAAATAAAGACATAGGGAACTTGCAGACTTTGGATCCAACCCAGTTTGGCTTTGTCAAAGGCAGATCCTGCCTCTTAAACTTGGTTGACTTTTTCGAGACAGTCACCAAGGCCATTGATGAGGGAAAGGCAGTCCATACAGCCTACCTCGACCTGGCAAAGGCCTTCGACACAATACCCCACTCAGGTATCATCGAAAAACTCATCAGCTTGAATGTAAACCCATACATCACAAGATGGGTTGCAAACTGGCTAAGCGACAGAACCCACAGGGTCAGAGTTGCTGGAGCCATGTCAGACTCAAAGCCTGTCACAAGTGGTGTCCCACAGGGCTCAGTCCTGGGTCCACTCTTGTTCGGCATCTACTTTTCTGAAGTACAAGCAAACACAGGAGGGTTATGGCTGACAAAGTTTGCAGATGACTGCAAACTGGGCCCCATAGTCGAAAACACATCTGACACAGATATCCTCCAGAAGGGCCTCACAGAAACGGATAACTGGTGCCAGAGCCATGGCCTGAAGTTAAACGCCAAAAAATGCATAGTCATGCCCTTCGGGAAAAACAAGGTTACCCCTAGCTACCATATAGGTGACAATCCACTGAGCACAGAAAAAGTCATCAGGGATCTGGGGACCCAAGTTGACAGTAGTCTTTCGTTTGACACTCATGTTGCTAAAGTAGTTAGGAAAACCTTCTATATCGCCCACCTGATCATGAAGGGATTCACATCTAGATCAAGGGAGGTCATCGTCCCCTGTACTCATCACTCATTAGACCTATGATTGAGTACAATGCCCGTTCGAATGTATCTGACCAGACACCTGATGCAGCTTGAAAGGCCCCAAAAGTTCCTCACCAAAAGGATAAAGGGTCTCAAAAATATGTCTTATGCTGCCCGACTGAAAGAACTCCAGCTTTATTCAGTCTCATACCGCTTGCTCAGAGGTGACCTGTGCCTGACATATAAGGCCATGTCAAACCCAGATTTGATGAATATGCTTCACCTCAAAAAATCTAGATCCCTCAGAACCACAAGGGCGGGAGACTTAAACCTTGACACGGTTATAAATAGAACGTGCTGGAGGGACAGATTCATGACCCAGAGACTCCCTATGCTGTGGAACAAAATCCCGGTACATGTGAGGCAGAGCACCTCGCTGGCCTTGTTCAAGAGGAATCTTGACCAATGGATGGGAGATCGCAGATATACCCCAGGGATTACTTCAGTGTCACTGCTTGACAGAGGCACAGAAAAATGATAGGCATAGTTTTTATTCAAACTAAAGGGGTGGCGAAAGCCACATAACTATGGGCTAGGCTTATAAATGCCCTTGGGCAGATAGCCTAGTATGAACCTATGAACCTATGAACCTATAACCCACTCAGCCGTTGTTGACAGGCTCTCTGAGCTAGGCATAAACCCCTATATAACCCGCTGGATTACCGGTTTGCTCACAGACAGAAACCAAGAAGTCAGGATCACTTAGATCACCTCCATGGAAAATATCCATCACCAGTACCCAAGGTCTCCATGCTAGGCCTGCTCGTCTTTGTCATCTACTTCTCAGAAGTCAAGGCTAGCATTAAAGGCCTCTGACTCGCTAAGTTCTCAAATGACTGTAAATAGGGAGCTATTATAGATTCCCCCAAGACACAAACGTCTTGCAAGTGGGCTTAATACAGACAAATGACTCGTGCCAAAGCCATGGCATAAAACTCAATGCTAAAAACATACATGTTCTTTGGGAAACAGTCAATGCAAGTTAATTTCTCCATTGATAAACTCCCTAAGAATTGACCCATTACATACATACATGCATACATACAACTGTTTCAAGCATGGGCATTAATGCCCTTATAGCTTGCCAGTATACCAAAGCACGTGTTCCCATAATAAGTGTCCAGTCTGTTCTTAAAAATATTTAAACTTGTACTTGCTTTAATGTAACTTGGTAGTCTGTTTCATGCATCAACTACTGTGTCAAAGAACCAATTAATACACTTCTCATTCCTTTAGAATCTCCTACATAAGTTGTCTGATGATTGTCTAGTACTTTTAGTACTTTTTGATTACCCAAACATTCGCAGAAGTAGTTGTCTCTAAATGCCCTATATACCTAAATAAGATCTCCTCTTAGACATCTGTAAGAGACACTGTAAAAGTTCAGATACTTTAGTCTTTCATAATAACTGAAATTTTCACAGCCATTAATGCCTTTGGTATCCCTGAGCAACTCTGGGTTTGTCATACTCCCTTTGATATATTTCTGCTGTACTCTTTCCAGTTTACTCATGCATGTTTTCTTATAGGGTTTCCATATTGTTATTCCATACTCACATTTGGGTCTAATGTAACCAACAAACAATGACTTCATCATTTTTGATTTCCTAGATTTTATAAATCTGTTTACACAACCTATAGTTCTATAACTATCATTAACCAATTGGTTGATATGATTAGAAAAATTCATAGTAGCTAGATATATCCATATACCCAGGTCCTTAAATGAGTCTACAGTTTCAATCAGTGGGTGCTGTATTAAATATTCACCTTTCAATTTATGTCTCTCAAATCTTGTATGCTTAGTTTTTGATGTATTTATCAACATATTATTCTCCTGTGCCCAAATGGTCAATTAAGTCAAGTTATTTGCAGACATGCCTTATCTGTAACAAGTAATCAGTTTACCCAGTTTCAGGTCATCTGCATATAGACAGTAGAATACCTCAGATGATAAAGTTAGGTCTGAAAGATACAATATAAACGAATGAGGGCATAGGACAGAGCCCTGTGGGACACGCTGTAACCAAGGCTTTCACCTGTCCAGTTGCTATATGATACTTGTTATGTCCTATTTGTAAGCCATGCAGCTATCCATCTTAGCAAGAGTACAGCAATACATAGTTGTTCTAATTTATTGATCAGTGTTTTGTGTATGACTCTGTCAAATGCTGAAGTTAAACCTATATAAATTACATCACAGCACAATTTTTCATTCATAGCTGTTATTAAACTGTTATAGAACATCATGTTACAGGTGGGAATAGATCTATTTTCAACATATGCATGCTGATATATGTTTTCAAGTCCCAGCATATCCAGTTCTGACAACATATCCAATATTACCTTCTCCATTATTTTTCCACAACATGAAAGTAGACTTAAGGGTCTATATGACTCTGGGTTTGTCCTACTCCCCTTTCTCTTTAAGACAGGTCTAATAAGTGCATGCCTCCAATCTGGAGGAATATTCCCATATTTATATGACCTAGTGAATAATAGATACAATGGTAGTGTAAGTTCTTGCTGAAGTGTTCTCAGGTCATTGTTACTAATTCCGTCTTCTCCCCATACTTTGTTTGGATCCAGTTTGCGCAGTTCTTTTTCAATATAATCTAATTTGATTCCTGTATCTGGGGTTACCTAGATGTCACTAGTTCAACTTATCACCCTTTTTGTGGAGCTAAACTGTTTTGCATAATAATGTGTAAATATATTTATAATCTGTTGTGTCTGAGAATAAATTTTAGAATCTGCACACAGTTAATCAATTTGTATGTCTTTACTCATAGTTTCATAGTTTTATAGTATAGTACTAGGCTATCTGCCCTGGGGCATTTGTAAGCCTAGCCATAGTGATCTGGCTTTTGCCATCCCATGAAATGGTACAAAAATGTACAGAATAAATTTAGAATACTGTGCCTCTGTCTAGTAGTGACACAATGAAGGTCCCCTTATATAATAGAATTAGTTTACTGTGCCCCTGTTTAGCAGTGACACAGATGTGACCCCTGGGGTAAACTTACGATCTCCCATCCACTCATCAAGATTTCTCTTGAAGAGAGTCAGTGAGGGGCTCTGCCTAATACGAACTGGGATCTTCTTCCAAAGCATGGAAAGCCTCTGGGTTATGAATCTATCCCTCCAGCATGTCCTATTCATACTTGTGCCGAGGTTTAATTCTTTAGCTCTCATGGTCCTGATGGACTTGGTTTTTTTGAGGTGGAGCATGTCCATCAGATCCTGATTGGACATGGCCTTGTACGTCAGGCAGAGATCACCTCTGAGCAGGCGGTATGCTACTGAATAGAGCTGAAGTTTCTTTAGTCTGGCAGAATAAGACATATGTTGGAGACCCTTGATCCTCTTGGTGAGGTACTTTTGTGGTCTCTCCAGCTGTTGCAAATGCCGGGTGAGGTACATACCAAATGGGGCATTGTACTCAATCATGGGTCTGATGAGGGAGGAATATAGGGGTACAATGACATCCTTGGATCTGGATGTGAATCCCTTCATGATGAGGTGTGCAAGGTAGAATGTTTTTCTAACCACTTTGGCAACGTGGGTATCAAATGAGAGGTCGCTGTCGACTTGGGTCCCTAGGTCTCTGATTACTTTTTCCGTACTCAGTGGGTTGCTGTCTATGTGATAATTTGTGGGTACTTTGTTTTTCCCAAAGGGGATGACTATACATTTTTTGGCATTTAGTTTAAGGCCGTGACTCCGGCACCAGTTGTCCTTTTCTGTGAGGCCTTTTTGCAGGATGTGTGTGTCTGCTGGTGTATCGACTATGGCACCTAGTTTGCAGTCATCTGCGAACTTTGTCAGCCACAGCCCTCCTGTGTTTGCTTTAACATCTGAGAAATAAATGCCGAACAAGAGGGGTCCCAGGACAGATCCCTGTGGGACACCACTTGTGACTGGCTTTGAGTCTGACATTGCTCCAGCGATTTTAACTTTATGGGTTCTGTGCTTTAGCCAGTTTGCAACCCATCTAGTGACATAAGGGTTTACTTTTAAGCTGTTGAGCTTATCTATGATGCCTGAGTGGGGTATTGTGTTGAAGGCCTTAGCCAAGTCCAGGTATGCTGTATGGACTGCTTTGCCCTCGTCAATGGCTCTAGTGACTGTTTTGAAAAAGTCAACCAGGTTTAAAAGGCAGGATCTGCCCTTTACAAAGCCGAACTGGGTGGGGTCAAGTGTCTGTAGGTCCCCTATGTCTCTGTTTATGAGTACCATAATGATTCTTTCCATAGCTTTGCAGACCAGGCTGGTTAAGCTTATGGGGCGGTAGTTTCCAGGGTCTGTAGAGGCACCCCCCTTGTGGAGTGGGACCACTGTTGCTGTACGCCAGTGTTCAGGTACATATCCCGAAGTAAGGCTAAGGTTAAATAGCATTTTTATGTGTGGGTTTAGCTCCTCTTGGAGTTCACGTAACACGCAACCCGGGATACCGTCAGGTCCCATTGATGCTGTGTTTTTTGCTTTGTTTAGGGTGGTTCTCACTTGGACATCTGAGATGACAGGGAGATTACATTCAGCTGGGATAAGTATTTCTTCTTTTGGGGGTGAAGGAGGGGAGAAATTTGCACTGAACCTGTCAGCCAGAATGTTGGCAATATCTGTGGGTTCAGTGTATTTTTTATTGTTGTGAACCAACTCTGAGCATGTCTGAGGGTTTCCGCCCAGGTTTCTAACATAGCTGAAGAAGACTTTGTGGTTATCTTTAGTGTCCTTAGCGATTTTTCTCTCAAAGTTGGCCTTGGATGTTTTTATGAGAGAACGTAGTTTTCTGCTAATGTTGATCAGAGATGTCTTCCCTTCATGCGATTTTGCTCTGACGTACAGTAGCTTCCTTCTTTTGTTGTACAATTTGTTTATGGCTGAGGTCCACCAGACAGGACGCTTACCTTTGGTGGAGAGGGACTTGGATTTGTTTGGGATTGCATGATCCATGCATTCTTGGAGATGTCCATAGAAAGCATTTGTGAAGGATTCGGCATTGTGGGATGTGGTATCCACTGGCACAGTGGGCTTAAAGGATACCATCTCAGTCTTAAGAAGAGTGGTCTGCTTTTGAGAAGTTTTTCACTGTGGTCTTTTGTGCTGGGGGTGGAGGTGGGATATGTATATCCAGGGTGATTAGTTTGTGGTCAGATCTCACTAGTGAGGGGTATACTTCCGGTGTGGAGCATTTTGTACCCATGTTTGTGATGATCAGGTCTAGTATATTATCTCCCCTAGTTATGTATCTATGAAAAGGTTTCCTATTATGCTCAATATCTTTATATACATTTTCTTCACATTTTTCTTGACCTTGTCTAACACTATGTTTAGTCTGTTTTACCAGCTTGCTTATTTCAGTTTTCAAAGCTGTAGTTCAAACTCTCTTCCATTTCTTATATTTTTTCTCTCTCACTTTAATCAGATATCGTGTTCTTATAGAAATATATCCTCTGACATTGTATATCTAGATCCCGATGCTAAACATTTTTTTGATTTTTTGCGGTCAGTTTCTTTTTCCAAACTTTCCACATTCCATCTTCAGTTTTTTCCACTGAACACCTCACTTCAGTTAGTTTTACATAGTGACTGCTTTGCTTCCATAAAATCTGTAATTAACCTTCTGTGCATTGACTTAGATTTCAGTTTGGCAGAATTATCTAGCAAGACATTAACCTTTGTAGTCCCATGATCACTGCCCATCAAGTGTGGCAAAACATGACTTGAAGTAACAGTAATTTCTTTAGGAACACAAACAATGTCTAGTATGTTCTTTCCCCGGTAGGTTTTTTTTTTACAATCTGAAGCAATTGTTGTTCCTGAATATATGTTGTGAATAATTTCCTTAATAATGCTGTTGAATCAATGTTATTCCAGTCTGTTTCTGGTAAATTTAAGTCCCCAGCTAATATTATTCTTCCAGCCTGTGTTTCATACAAGAAATGTATAAATTCCTCTAGGTCATCTGAACTTCACTTTGGTGGTCTATACACTCCAACAATTGTTATATGTTCCAGGGTTGTCTTTATTGTCACAGTTACACAGTCTATAGTATCGGTGTTATCACTGAACATGTAATAATCACAGGCCTCATAACTATCTTTAATCCCTATCATAGCACCTCCACCTGATTTTTGTTAGAATGTCTGTTACAGTAAAACCATTTATACCTTGACAAAACTGGTTTCCAGTCCTTGTTCTTTAACCATGTTTTGCAAACAATAACAACACCAATCTTGTGGGAACGTAGCATATTTTCCAATAAAAAATGTTATTATTAATGCTCCTAGCATTAACAACCATCAGAGATGCATCAAATGCTGCTATCTGTGAACTATTTAAATTTTCGACCTGACAAAAATCCTCCCTAGTGTTTGTCAAATATTACAAACTATCTGCTGTAAAAATTCTCTTCCCTGAGCTTGACAAATACACACCATCCTGTCTGAACACATTTGTGCCAAAACTAGGCTTGGATGCTCTACACATTTCTAGTTTTTAGAACACGGCATTTTTTCCATGTAGGTATTTACCCCAAAAAATCTTTTCATTCAGGGTGACCTGACTATCCTTTCTATAGATGATTTGTGAAAAATATGTCCTAACACCAGTACAAGCTATATTATCTAAGACGGCTGTCAGCTCCCTACTAACAGTTAGAGAATCCTTGTGGATGACATTATTTGTACCAATATGAATAAAAATGGATCCGTACTTCCTTAAATTAAGGCATTCCAAGCCTTGTCTCATGTCATTTGTTTCTCCTGGCAAAGCATAACACTATTCAATGTTCATTATCTTCTCTGCAAATGTAAGTATCAGTTCCTCTAATAATTGAATCTCCAGTTGCAAGAATATCTTAGCTGAACAGCTCTGAAGAGTCTTCAGCTTCTAATACAGTAATGTCTGCTCTGTCAGTCGTTACAAAGGATAGATCTTCATCACTATTAGTCTTATTAATCCCACTGTTTTCATTGTGTATTAAATTCTCATCCAGCTGGTGTTGTAAATCCACAGCTTGAGTCATACAGGCAACATCTATATTTCTCTTCTGTTTTCTTACAGTAATGTTCTTCAATACTTCCACGTTCAGTTTTGATTTCTTCCTTTTCACCTGCCCCTTGACTCTTTTTTTTCTACCTTCTATTTTGGAAATATGATGCCTTTTTCTGTAGACTTACATTCTTTCTAACCTGTGTGTTACATAACAAAGCAGTGTCCTTTTTAGTATGTATTCTCTCTACTTTACAGACATTAAACAGTTTTTTTCTTCCTTATTATTTGTTGAGAACTTCTTCCTTTCTTTCTTTTTTGTTTCCTTCTAAACAAACCAGATGCTCAGATTGCTGAGTACTTGCATCCAGAATTTCATAGTTGTCAGGGGCATTGACTTGTTTAATAGAGGTTGTATGATCTTTGCAGACAAGAGATGCATCATTTCCTAAACATGTTCTATTTGTTCCTTGGCTAAAATTATCTATCTCACTAGTCCAGTTATTAATATATGAAACAACAGTTCTCCAAGACATGCCAGTTGCACAAGTGCAATCATCATCATTAAGTCTAGATTTACTTCTAACAATGGTAAGCAAATCATCTAACTTTTGACATGAGGAACACAGATCACCAGTATTATCAGCTGTTACCTTTAAATATATATAGCATTTATTATACTGTATAAGATATTTGTGCATTAGCAAGTCATTAATTGCATACTCATTTAATGAATCCATATTCAGCTTCAAATTAATAAAATATTGTAAAAGAAAGGAATAATGAAAATGAGTTACTATAGAATTCAAAGGGAACTTAAATCAACTTCTGTGACAAAAAATCACACAAGCAATATACAACTAAATACTAATGTAAGTACAGTAAAGTTGTTCTGACTGTACAAGTTCTGCAAACCAGACAAAAGCTGTAATTCACTGTCACTTACAGTAGCACTTCTTTTTAACAGTAAAGATCAATAAATCACAAACTAAGGTAGGATTGTTTAGATATGTGCAAGATTTTCCTCTCTGCAGTCTGTGTGAATTTATAGCTGTCTAGGCCCCTTGAGGTGGCTAGAGCTTGCCTGTCTAAAACCTATCCCTTTCTAACAACCATCAGTGAAATTAAAGGTAAAACAACAAAATATGAATCAAAGTAAATCTTGTTAACAAGCTATCCATTCCTACCAGAAAAGAGTGAAAAACAGTGATAACAAAATATAAATTCAAACAAAACTTATCTTACCAGCCAATTCCAGAATAAATCACAAACCAAGGAAGGATTGTTTAGATATGCTCAACATTTGTAGTAGTAATGAATCTGGGAACATATGTAGACAGCAATCAGTCTGGCCTTTGACCAACATGTAGCTAAGATAATAAGAAAATAATTCTATGTTACTCAACTTATAGGTAAGGGTATGGCATCCAGGTCCAAGGAAGTTATAGTCCCAGTCTACTCAGCCCTTATCAGACTTATCATTGAATACAATGCCCCCTTTGGCACATATCTAGCCAGACACTTGCGACAGTTGGAACACCCACAAAGGTTTTTCACCAGTAGAATTTATACCTGAATACCCTGTCCTATACTGATTGTTTAAAGGCACTGTCTCTGTATTCACTCTCCTACAGGCTGCTGAGAGGGGATCTTTGCTTGGCTTACAGGGCTTCCTCAAACCCAGCCCTGACAGATCTGTTGCACATGTACAAAATAAAAAGCACCAAAAACACTAGATTCAGGCATCTAAACTTCACTTCTGACATGAACAGAATGTACTTGAGAGACAGATGTGTGTCCCAAAGGAATGCTGCATTAGGTAATCGGCTCCACATCCATGTAAAACAGAATTCACCCCTAACCCTATAAAAAAAACTTGACAATTGAATGGGAAATCATAAATTTACAGTTTTATAAGAAACTGTAATGTCTGGCATTACTGACTGACTTTAATCCTCAATGATTTACTAGTAGCCTAATTATTTAACAAGGAGCAGTGCAGCACTATAACACAACATCAAGGCCAGCAAAGATATATTGGGGAGGAGCTGTAATGCCCTGAATTCTAGGATTTCTTTTTCATTTGCTCACAGTGAGACATGTTAGGTATGTTATTTCAGCAAAGTGGCTGCAAATGTTGAGCACACGCACATGCATATTATATGTGTTTGTGTTTTTGTGTGTATGCATGTGTGTGTGTGTGTATGTGTGTATGTTTCTATGTAAATGTGTTTGATTCTGTCTGTGCTTCTGAACATGAGTGTGTGTGTGTGTGTGTGTGTGTGTGTGTGTGTGTGTGTGTGTGTGTGTGTGTGTGTTTGTATTAAATACTTATATAACCTATACTATGAATGGAATATATTTCTTCCAACAATCATATATGCTACAGCATGTCTGAAACATTAGTCAAAGTAACTGTTTTACATAAAAATATAAAAAAGTATATAGCAAAAATAAACAAACAGATGCAAAACAGTTTAACAGATAGCTCATTCTCTAACCTCCAGGGTGCATGTTATTTGGGAAATAATACCCCTAGGCAGGCATTATTTCTCCAGTAACACACACTCTGTCAGGCTTTATTGCTTGCATATACACATGAATTGTACGTCATTCTGTATTTTGCATGCTATATTTACCTTTTACCATATTTTTCTTGTTGCACATTTTCTCAGTATGATTTTTTCCATCACATTTCCTGCAATCTGTCTTTAAACCAACATATTAGCACATTATATAAGAATCTCTTTTTTTAAACCAATGTATTTATTTGTTTATCTTGCTTGTTAACTTTGTTCCTAGATTGGTACAAGATCCTTTTCAGTTATTTTCTGAACTAAGAGGTTTGATACAAGAGTTATAACTTTATATAACAAGACAGCATAAGTAAGTGAATAAAGACATGCACAGAAAATGTACAGTGAAACAGAAGCTTATAAATGTATAGTAAGATGTAATAAAAGAAATACATCTGAGATAGTAAAATGGATTCAAAATGTATATAGAGTCGATAAAATATACATTCTGGATAAAACAGTATATCATAAATCCAATATCTGAGTACTGTAAGAATTTGACATCCAAAATTAGATGCAACAAAGCTTAAATCTTTCAAGATTACAGCAGTTGAAGTGGAAAGTGAACCAGCATATTTGAATCATTTATATCTGTATTCCATTGACAGGAATTCTTTAAACTTTTTTTTCAATATTGATAGAGCTCGCAGAGGTGTTAGTACTACTATGTAGACTGTTCTAGGATGCAGGGGAAAGTTTATGAAATATCTTTCACATAAGACAATAGAAAAGTGGGGTATGTTTATTTTAAGGATGCAGAAGTTGCAAAGAGTATATCAGATTCATGGTCTGTGGTCAGGGAAGCAGATAATAGGCAAAAGGGGGCTGGGATTTATTGGAGAAAACTGGCAAAGGAAACAAGGTATTGGGAGCAAATAACTACAAAAGGAAAAGTAATAGAATGGGAAGAGGCCAACAATTTATTTGGACTGCAGGTTACAGATTGCCTTCCCTATCAAGGATTGATATCAGAGTATAGGCAAAGAGAAAGAAATAGGGGGTCCTAAATGTAAGACTAGCACTGGTAGAGTTTTTAATAGAATCTAGAACAGAAGCTTCTATTAAAAAGAGAATAATTAGTAAAACATAAAAAATATTATGCAATAATTCTAAGAATCAATCAGAGGAGCTTAGAAAAGATTAGGAAGACAGACTGGATAAGCAATTCACAAAGAGACAATGGGGAATATATATATATCTCCCAAATATGTAACAAAGTCTAGAAGATGTAGGAGCTTTGCCTGCATTTGTTTACATATGTATTTTTATACCCCAAGTAGACTCCAAATAATTTTTCCTCAGGTAGATAGCAAATGTTGGAGGTATGACAGACAAGAAAGAGATTACTGAGAACATATTTTGGGAGTGTAGTGAGCTGGCAGACTTTAAGCATTGTCTGTAGACCTCTCTGTCAGAGATGCTGGGTGAGTGGGTTGGACTAACTGGGGAGATGCTTTTTTTTTTTAGTTATGCTACAGAATCTGAATTGCCTAGACATAGTAAAGCCTTGCTGTGTCTAATTATAGTGGCTGCCAAAAAAGCAGTTACTCAAAAATGGAAATCAAAGTCTAGACCAACTTTACAAGAAGTAGTAAATATAGTAACAGAGCTAAAACAACTGGAATTGGGATTTTTGCAAAAGGGAAGGAGCACGCTACATAGGAAAAATTGAGAATTGTGGGAACAATATATGCAGAGCAGGAATGAGGATTAAGAGACAGTATTTAAATGAGCCATATAATGCTCAATTGAAAATGACTGGATGGTTTATAAGTGATGTATAATGTTTGCAGCTACAGCTGTTGCAATGATGTCTATGATGTAAACTATTTGCAACCAAAGTGGTGTCATTTTGTATGTTTTTCATTTATATAAATGTAAGATTGCCTTTGTCATATGTGAAAATTTAATAAAGATGTTTTGAGAAAAAAAAGATTCATGGTCTACAAGCTTGTTACTGAAGGGAAGGCAGTACCTGCCAGGAAGTAGTTTGAAAGTACATGTATTAAGCAAGTAATTGAATATTTCTGCAACAGAGAGCTGTTTTGCCCTCTGGATAGAGGTACAGTGGTGCTCTTCATAACTCTCAGCTGCCCAGAATTTCCCACAATGTCCAGATTTTTGCCTGTTATTTTTGGTTTGTTCTTCTTAAAATGTGTGTTTTTTCTTGTAAATCATTAAGGATTGCAGTCACTAAATAATAACAGAAATGTGAGTTCCAGACTTCATATTCTTCAGCAAATGCATGAAAATAAAAGCATTTTATTCTAACAACTTTCTAAGTCTATAAGAGCAAATTTTAAAATCTGTCCTTATGTTTGGACCTTTGCACCCCCCTCCATAACATTTGGCTTTGTTTATGATTATTGGGCAAAGGGGTTGAGAGGTACGGTCATTGTGTGTTTATGTAGTGAAAATGTTTATTTTCAATGGTCTGAAATAATCTCATATGATGCATTGAGAAGTTGAATGTCACGGATAAAGCATATTTTAACCTAAGGATTAAGATGTTGATTGCAATGGCTGAACGTGCTTCATATGTGAGCATATTGGATATATTGCAGGCAGCTTTTAGTTGCAGTGATACTTTGAAGGTTGGATTGTTGATAATGATTATGAAAGAGAGTGGCTCATCTACTTGTATCCCAAAATATTTTTTTATCTTTGGTAAAAGGGAAAGGGGTCCCTCGTCGATTGTATATGTGTTGTGGTGTTTTATTGATGAGCCTTCTAGATTATCCTAAAATTGTGATAAAAGATTTATCAGAATTAACACATGGTTTATTGTTTGTAACCTAGTTCCAAATGGAGGCAAACTGATTTGGTAATGTTAATGCTAGATGAGGAATATTTTTTATGTGCAGTGGTGAGGACAGTATCATTTGCATACAGGAAGTTCCAAAGCGGTTTATGTATATACAGGGAAAGTAGTTGCAGAGCTAAGAAAGAGCCTTAAGGGAGTCTGGTGGCGTTATACACAGAATATGAGAACGGGTTATGTAAGGTGATAAGTAGCTCTGAAACCCTTTTGTTATCTCTGATGAGATGCCATAGTTAAGTAATTTGATTAGCAATAGGTTGTGGTTTACCATCTCAGAAGCTCTTTTTAAATCAAGAAAAATGGCCCAGTCAGTAGACCTTTGTCAGTGCTGTAAAACATTTTATAAGGAGAGAGAATATAACAGGCCGTGTACAGTATTTTGGATGAAAGTCATATTGTTTATTAGTGAGAAAATCATATTTTTGCATGTAATCTAGTATTTATTTGTAAAAAAGTGTTTCTAATATTTTTGCTAATTGGCAGAGATCTGCAATTGAGCTTTGATCTTAAGTGGCTTTGAGGTTTCAGATTTTTGGCGAAGAATTATAAGACTGTTAGACTGAAGATATTGGCTGTATTTATTTATTTGTTTGTATTTGTTTTCTGGGGTAGAACACTGATCTCTATGGATCCCCCTGGTTAGTGGTTTCCTGATTAGTGTAGCAGCAGTCCTGTAATATGCTTGGATGGAGGTAGGGAAACTGAGTTAAAGTTATAGTCTATTCCCATTGAGAGTTGCTTGATTTCCTTGGAGTGTAGTACTTTAAAGTAAAATTAAGGGGGGACTAATGAAAAATGTTGATTAGAGATGCAAGTGGGTTTCCTCACTTATTATTAAGGAAGTATGTACTAGATGAGGCATGAAGGGAAAAGATTTTTGTAGCTATGACCTGTATTAAATTAGGGCAGAGAGAAAAAAAAGCTAAACTTTTTGGGCAGCCTGGCAGAGCTAATGGATTTGATGGAGCTGCAGAATTTATTTGAGTTGCCAAATTTTATAGTTTGAAGGTTTCCAATTTACTTGGCATTGGCTTCATTTCTTTGCATGCAAGTGGATTTTTTTAGTTCCCCAGTAACAGCATTTAATATTATTTTGCAGACCTTTTTACATTTCATCCACACCCTGTGTTAATTTTTCATCATTAATCTTTGGTTAGAAGTAATCCATGGTACATGGGCAGTGTTATGTGCACTGTTAGTAATATGTACACATTTGTCTTGTATAGCTGAATGGAAGTTGTAGAGGAAGACAGAGTGGTGCTAGGGTCTGTGCAGTTATAAAGCTGAGAGCTGTCTGCTAACTCAAGTCCTGTCTGTAGCAGAATATCAAAGTTATTTGGGAAGGAGAAAGTTGTTGTGAATCGAAGTTGAGGGGGTTAATTTTTGAAAGACCAGTAGGTATGAATTGGACTGTAGTCACTACGGTTGTTTGGTAAGACTTGTAGCTTTGGTAATTTGTTTGGAATATTTGTAATGAGCATATCTATGGCATTCATGTGTTAAATATAGTGGCACCATTTACTAGTTGAGTAAGACTAAATGTGTAACTTAGTCATGAGAGTAGAGAAGTCATGGAAGACTTCCAGTCCAGGTTTACATCCCCACACAAAATAAATTTATTTTGGTGGGGTTATGTTTAGAACTTGCAGCAACCTAGGACTGTTTGGTTGAGTGTCCAGTTAGGAATGGGATCAGATCTGTTATTACTTTCGGGTATTAAGATGAGGAACAGGTTGGCATCTTATTTTACCTTTATAGGTACTCATCCTCTGTTTCTAGTATCTGGCTTGTTATCATTTAATGAATAGTAGTTTCTTGAGATGTAAATAGATTACCAGGAGGAGTCTTTTAAGCCAAGGCTCAGTAATAGCCAATATTTAGGAGTTATATTGGGTTACTCATGACTTAAATTATATCTGTTTATGTCTTATGCTACAGATGTTCACAGAAGAAACAGACAGCTATTTGACTAAAGCAGGAGATGTCAGTGGTCCTGGATTTAAATGAATGATACCAGAGAGAAGAAAAAAGGCAACAATAATTAGAGATATATGCTTCTGTGATTTACAGAATAGTGTGAGTGGGACAATTTTGCAAAGAGGGGAAACTGATTATAGGTAATATTTTTTTGGAAAGTGGTACAGTGAAGTGCTTTATATGAGTCCACCATATGTAACAGGTAACATGAAGGTACTGATTGCTTAGGGTGGTCATAGCTGATGTATACAATATGTAAACTATACAGTGGTGTTATGATGCTGGTGTGATGTGAAGGAGTAGGCCAGAAGGAGGAGTAGAAGAAAATTAGTTTCTTATCTATCTGCATTTTATGGAAAAGGCTTAGACAGAGGAATGCAAAGTTAACCATATTGTAGATGGGTGTGTAGAAATGAGTCTGCCACATACTTCTCAACTGTACAGATTTTTGCCGAATGTCCTGATTTTTGCCTCAAAAATTTGGTCCGTTTCTCATAAAAGTGTGGTTTTCTGACAAATCACTGGTAAATCATTGAGGGTTGAAGTCAGAAAATAATGACAGTCATTTGACTTTCAAACTTCATATCCTTCAGACAACTCATACTAATGAAAAACCTGTGGTTCTATCTACTTTCTAAATTTGTAAGAGCAATATTCAAAAAGTGTGCCTATTTTTGGGCCTTTACCCCCCCCCCCCATTATTCATTACTTTGTTCAGATTTCTTGCTATAACATGTTGAAAGGTATGGTCTGCCATACTAGTGTGAGAGCAAATGATGTGAAAAAGGTGCTGTGGAGAAGCAAATGAAATAGCTTTTATATATTGAGTCAATGGAGTGCAGTTATTTGGTGTGTTACTTTGACAGGATGATTGCGTTTTGGGGAACTGGTTAGAAGGGGAGTAAAATGAGGCACACTCCCTAAGACCAGGAACCAATCAGTTTGCACATGAAGAGATCAGCAGAGGCAGCACACTGAAGCAAGTCAGATGTTGTTTTCCAAAATATACTTTGCTGCTATATATAAGCGTTATTCTTGTGTAAAAACCTGCAGGCGACAGCAGCTGCACAGTTAGGTAAATGGCAGACAGGAAAAGACTGCACCTAGCAAATATCTTCCAACCATGGGAAAACCCAAATACAGGCAATAGGAAGGGGAGTAAAAGGCATTAAAACTAGGTGTTCTTGGTGTTGGAGTTGCATGACAGAACAGGGTGGAATATCACCAGCTAAGCAGGCTAGCCATGGCCATCACCAGCTAAGTATTACTGTGCTTCTTTTATGCTGTTGCTACTATTACCTTGCTTTGCATTTGTACTACAATTGTCAGCTTCAAAGGCAGTACATGAGTCCATGACAGGCACAGTAAAGCAGCCCTGTGAAGTCAGACACCAGATTACAGGTGCAGCACAAACTGATTCACTGTTAAGTCAATGATGAGGGGGAGGTCTGTAAGGAAAAAAACTGTATGAGGTAAACTAAAAAGATAAAGTAGAAATTCAAGGAAAACATTACATTTATAACAGTAAGCAGTCCTGGCTTATACATATGACAGATCCCAGTCCAACTGAGAAGATATTACAGCACTATAACACATATAGTAAATAATAATGTGGCAGTCCTCAAAGAAAACCTACTCACATGTTTGTTACTCAGTATAGGCATTTGCAATATTTGGAATAATACAATAACTTGTTACCTGTACTTAAAACACTGAAATAAAAGAATTAAGGAAGCCATAAGCAAACAAAAAGTATAGACAATTAGGCATTCTGAAAAATCTAACCACCATGTAGTAAAATCTATGACATAATAAAGGGAAACCATAGTAAATAAGGTGGAGATGTTTTTAATTTAAATTCTAGGAAAATATTTATATCTTCAAAAAAGCAAAGGCACAACCTGGCAAACCCATTATTGCTTTCAGTAAAGTCTAGAATTTTCTTCAAAGATAGAAAACTCATCTATGTTTGTTTACTATACACCACATGCTTAAGTCAATGACAGATATTATCAACTATTTTAACTTAACACAAAGATTTGACTTTTATTCTAGACAAACATTGAATCTCTCACCATAGGTAAATGTCATGTACTACACATTCCTTACAATAGAATATGTGCACTTCATTGGGTCATTCTCTGTTGAGCAGCTTTTACTGCAAGTTCTTTCAATTAAATCTAGTACTCACAGCTCCGGGTTTTGGATTCACATAGTGTTAATCTTCAAAGAGTGGCACTACGTCTAGATGCAAATACATATAACAGAGGTTATTCACACTGACTATGGAAATGTGCAGGTGTGTTGATAAAAATACATATGTATGGCAAAAGCTTAAAGTACTTGAAGAGAAGTGTTTATCAGAGGCCAGTTATGTGCACAAGGTGCTGTAATTGGTTGCATATTACTGATATTTATAGAGATACACATAAAAGGGCCTCATTTACATACAAAATGCATAAAGGAACTTGAATGCCTCATTAACATACAAAACGCATAAAGGAACTTGAGTTTATGTGAGTAAGTTTAACAAACACCATATTAAATTGGGATTACTCAAGTTAGGCAGCAAATTAGCATACCTCAGACTTTTTGAAGTAATTAAAAAATAATAGCAGTGCTGGAAATTATTATACAACATTTCAAAGTGAGATAAAACACTTCAAGAAATGTTTGTTTTATTGATATGATGGGCATATTACAATACTGTAAGATGTCATTTGTAAATGGAAAATCATTATAGCAGCAGTGGAAAAGATTAGTGATCAATCAGAAAATCATTTACTTTGGTGTCTATTAGTGATTGTGCATACATTGTAGAAATGCACTGATTTAAATTTGAAGTACTGAAATGGCAAGGATGTTTTGTTGGGTGCACTTGTATCTTTACTGGGAGATTCCTCAGTGTCACTGACTGAATTATGATTACAAGAAAATGGTAGGGGCCAATGAAAGGAAGGATGTGTTAGCAAACTGCTTTCTTTACTACTGTGAATGCATATGTGATGACCCACCAATGGATGAGTTGTCAAGGAGCCTCAAGCCTCACCACTGGAAACAGTGGGGGATATACTTTGGGAGGATAGCAAGTACACAAACAGTATTTCCAGATGCTAGCTTTCTGCATCAAGTGCAATTTCCCTTAATAGCACACTGAGACAACAGTCAATCCAGGGATGTTTTTTTGCTTTTTCTCCAGATCCGCAGTAAGACTCCCCACTGGCGCAGCTATAGAGTTGAGATCTCAGCTGAGTGGCCAAGCCAAGACCTCCAGCACCCTCCTGTACCTGTGAAAATACATAGACCTCAGATATTTGGCAGATTCCGGAATTAATAAAACAATTACATTCCTTCACATTTCAAAACTAGTAATTATTTCACCCTAGAGACAATAAAGAAAACTGCCTAGTTTTACGCATTGTGCCTTCTTGCTGCATTGAAACTGAAAAATACATCTTTATGGCATAGCCATAAAGTAATTTAATTTCAGCTATTTTTCTGAAGCTAACCTCCTGTATTCCAGTTTCCACTTTTAAAATATATACATTTGAACAGTTACAATAGTGCATTACATTTCTGTTATTTTCCAGTAGGGCACACTGTGGATACATTTCAAACACAAGCCTTTTGCAAATACCCTTTTCAACATACACTTCTGTACAAGTAGTCTGATATACACATGACATACAGTTATAATACAGTTGTAGCACACACGTTATATAGATCATGTTGATATTCACAAATAAAATTCCAGATGGCTGTGCTGGTGGTATCCCCTTTTGTCACACTTCTGCCCCCCCCCCCTTGAAGACTCAAGCTAGTTTCTTAAGTGACTCTTGAGGAAACACTGCTTGAGAGGGAAGAGCCTATTTGGGAATACATTACCACATACCCTGTATTGAGATTCGAGCTGCCTTTGCATTGCTGACCCCATTACAGTGTTGCACTGTGATATCATATGCCTGCAACTCTATGCTTCAGTTTAGTACCTTGGCATTTTGCTGGCTGGCTTGATGTAGCAATAGATTCCCCCTCAGACACTGCTTGCCTCCCTACTGCAAATACTTAGCACCAGAGCCTCTCTAACATGGTAAGGTTTCATGGTGTTAACATAGTATAATATATGCCCCTGCCTCCTGTCTAGCAGTTCTACCATGTAGGCAACAGCACTGGCCTTCCTTACAACTTTGAAGGGTGCCTCCCAAGCTGCCTGCAGCTTGTTGGGTCTGACAGGAATGAAAACCATAACCTGCTGCCCCACAGCATACTCTCTAGCTTGAGCATTTCTGTCATACCAGACCTTTCTCTGCTATTAGACTTCTGCTAGGTTCTCCTGGGCCAAGCCCATGAAGTCCTTGACCCTTGTCCTGAGGTTTAGGACATATGCCACAATAGACTCCTTGTAGGATTCACACTCCCCCCTCACAATCATCATGAATTAAATCTAGAGGTCCCCTCATCCTATGCCAATACAGCAGCTCAAAGGGTAAAAACTTGTGGATGCCTGGGGCACCTCTCTGCAAACAACAGATGGGTCAGATATTTCTCCCACTCCCTCTTAAATTGATCTGCAAATACCCATTGCATGGTTTTTAATGTAGAGTTTAACTTCTCCACCAGACCATAAGTCTGGGGATGGTAGGGGTTAGTCTTTAGGTGCTTCACCCCACAGTGCTTCCACAGACAAGCCAACAGGTCTGACATGAAATTGGCACCTTTGTCGGTCAGTATTTCTTTTGGAAAACCTACCCTGTTAAAAATCTCTAACAAGGGAAAGAGCCACCACATCAGGGTATCTGGTAGCATAATCTACTACGACTAGGATATATTTCTTCCCCGTGGAACTTGGGGTACTCAGAGACCCTGCAATACCCATAGCTACCCTCAGAAATGGCTCCTCAATCACAGACAAAGACAGCAAAGGAGCTTTGACCTTGTCTACTGCAATGCCTACCTTTTGCAACTGCTCACAGGTCCTGCAGTATCCTGTTACATCCCTGGAAATCCCAGGCCAATAAAAGTTCTGCATAATACATTTCTTGGTGTGCTTTATGTCCATGTGACCTGCAAAGGGAATATCATGGGGTATGGCTAGAAGTGCCAGATGGCAGGTTCTGGGCACTACCAACTGCTATATTCTCTCCCCCTTAAGCCCTCTCATTGGGGGTCCACTCTCTATACAGTACCCTTTCTTCCAGTATACAGATTTTCCCTTTCCTTGCAAATCAGGTGCCTCCCTAGCTACATCTCTCAAGCCTTGTAATGTAGGGTCTGACAGCTGAGCCTCTCTCAACTCTCTCTTTGTAATCCTTCTCAGCTCCCCTTCCACAGGAAATCTGATATCCTTTGACAGAGGTGCTTCACTGTGAGCCTGGGTAGTACTACTCAGCTCTGCCCTTGCAGTCACTCTGTCCAAGGGAATACCAGTACACACAAGCAGCTGTGGCTCACCTTCAGTCTCACTGCTATAGAGTAGCTCCCTCTCTGAATTAACCACCTCATCAGTTGTGGCTGTCTGGGCCTGGATCCCCCCAGGCTACCAGACCCACATGCTTGTTTCCAAGCCTGACTGCATGTCACTGTATGCACACAAGGTACTGCATTATCAAAATAGTTTCCTGTCAGGACATCTGCAGGGATATCCTCAAACACACCTACTTGCATGCTTCCTTTTCCACCCTCCCAGTCAAGGTGAACTCTAGCCAAAGGTATTTGGAATGGGGTTCCTCCTCAAACTCTGACTGAAGTAAACTGTCCAACCACGTAGTGCTCCTTTTTAACCATTGCAGGCTTCACAATGGTTAAGTCAGAAGCTGTGTGTCTGTTAGCTGTTTTACATCAACTAAGATAGGACCTAACCTCTTGTGGCAGTTTGGTACACTTCTTGTCTCCAGACAACTTACTGCTGGCATTTTGTCATTCCCACTTACTGGCTTCCCCACCTTTTGTTCCCCACCTTGCCTCTGTGGACATCTATATGATACATGGCCCCACTGGTTACATTTAAAACATTTAACCCTTGATCCTGGCCATGTTCTACTTCCTTTCCCTGTTACTGTTGGACTCTGTTGGGTTGGTTTAGGCTGCCCACCATGGGTTCCCTTAGATCCATTAGCAGCACTGGGTATCACCTTCCTGTGTAGGGATGCCCTGCTTGCAAGGTATAGGTCTCCCTTATTCCCCAACTCATCTTTAGTATTACATTCACTAACTGCAATCAGATTCTCATGTCCTCAGCAAAGTGCTAAAGGCTTGTTCCCTCACCAAAAGGTCTGCCAGCCCTTCAAAAGTTGTGACCTGACACTCAGTAGCCCACCTATCAAAATAAGTGCTTAACTCAGCAATATATTCACACAGACTTTCATCTGCATTGCACCTATGCTCATGAAACCTTTTCCTATAAGCTTCAGGTGTTAACTTAAAGCATTCCAATAGACAATTCTTAAGTGTAGTATAATTTAAGCAATCAGTATCAGACAATTTAAAAACAGCAGTTACAGCTTTACCGTGGAGTAAGAGGGTCAAGAACCGTACCCAGGGCCCTTGGTCAGTATCAAACTGTTTACAGACCCTTTCAAACATATGAATAAAACTATCAAAATGATTACCTTCTGTAAATTGTAAAATAAAATTACTTTTATTACTTCTTGATTTGGTTACTCCTTTCCCCATTACTTCCATGACTGTGGCAGAGTCAGCATTCTCTTTTCATGTTGCCTCTGCCTCTCATTTTCTTCAGCTTCTAGATGTCTCAGTCTCTTTGGTGATTCTAATTCCATTTGTTTCTGTTTCTCCATTTCTTCAGCCTTCAAATACTGCAGTCTCTCTGCTTATTCTAGTTCCAACCGTTTGGCCTCCAGTTCAAGTCTCTTGAACTCCAGATGGACCTTTAAGTCCTCTGAGGCAATGTTGAACTGTCCATTTTCTAAGAGTTGTACATCCCCAAGGCCAGTCTGATTGTCTTCTTGGTTGCTGGTCTGTGATGCAGCTGTGACTAAGGCTGCAACCATGTCTGCTTTAGTCAGGTTGGCATGCACCAGTCCTTTGGCTTGGCACATCTCAGCCAAGTGGCTCCTTGTCATAATCCTCTGCTGACATCCTTGCCTGCTTTACCTGACTAACTAAGCTAACAAAAAATAAATGAAACGATTGTGATATGAAACTCTGAATGTTCACAGTGTGGCTACTTGAGAGTAGAAACACCTTCTTTAATGACCACTGTTTATAGACTACAAGAGATCAATATCCAAACCACTGAATTCCAATATGTGGATATCCCACCGCTGTCAACCAATAATGTGACGACCTGCCACTGGGCCAGTAGTCAAGGAGCCTCAATCCTCACCACTGGACACAGTGGGGGACTTACACTGGGAGGATAACAGGTACAGACACATTATTTCCAGATGCAACTTTGTGCATCAAGTGCAATTTCCATTAAGAGCACAAAGAGAAAACAGTCGGTCTGGGGCTGGTTTCTGCCTCTTTCTCCAGATCCCCAATAAGACTCCCCACTGGCATAGCTATAGAGTTGAGATCTAAGCTGAGTGGCCAAGCCAAGACCTCCATCACCCTCTCTGTCCAACCAGTGCTTTGTATCTCTGCCCAAGTAGCTGACACACACACACACACACACACACACACACACACACACACACACACACACACACACACACACACACACACACACACACATACACACACACAGATACACACACACAGATACACACACACAGACACACAACACACACACACACCTTGGAAAGGCTGGCCTAGGTTTACTAGCTATGCCCCCTTTTGCCCAGACTATAAGGTAGTTATCACTGCCACCAGCCGCCTCCTTATCAGCTACTTTAAGGCCCTTAACAAAGGGTGTCCAATCTTACTGTGTAATATTAATATTAATAAAAATGGTAGTTTGAACAAGATCAAGGCTATTAGGAGTGGCACACACAGTGTCACCAAATAAATATACAAGTAATCTCAAAACTTAAATATCACTCGACAGATCAGATACAATAAAAGGTTTAAATATAGCTAATAATAAATAATGAAAGAACAAGAAAATACTCAGTAGTTATTCACAGTGACATCAGAGTTTGAAACCACAATAAATATTTAAAATAACATTGCAGGACAGTCTCAAATAAATAAAGACAAATATCTAAACTAAGCTTTATATATTCCTGACTGTATCTAAGAGAGTCAATCCAGAGACTTACTTACAGAGCAAGGCAGATGTGTGGTGAATTGTTCTTGTAAGGTCCAAGACAGAATACAGAATGCCCTGTCTCATTAAGAGACTTCTCAAATTACTATTTCAAATATTGCTGCTGGGATAGCTTGCAGAATAACATAATTTCTTGTCATGTGACTCAATCCCAGGTGAAACCCCCACTGCTGGAAGCTGGCAGTATTTAGCAACTACCTATGAAAACACATTGACCTCAGATCTTTGGCAGATGTTGGAAGTCATAAAACAATTACATTCCTTCACATTTTAAGACTAGTAATTATTTTACCCTAGAGACAATAGAGAAAGCACCCTAGTTTTATAGGTTCATAGCTTCATAGCTGTTTACTAGGCTAACAACCACAAGGGCCTTTTTAAGCCTAGCCATGCATCCCAAATCTCTGACTAGTTCTGATACCCTTGAAAGTATAAGCATATGCCTGGGAGATGAACCATTTACAGGTTACCTGTGTCCATTAGAGACATACGTGCCAAACCAGAGATCAATTTTTAGTTTCCCATCTAATTGTCCAAGTTGTACTTGAATTGGGTTAAGGAGGAACTCTGCTTCACATGGATGGGGAGCCTGTTACATAGATGGGGTAGTCTCTGGGATACATGACTATCTCTCCAACATGTCCTATTTATATCATAGGAAAGGTATATGTCTTTAGAACAGGTAATTCTGGTGCTGCTTGTTTTGTGGATATGCATGAGGTCTACTAGAATATGGTCTGACAATGCCCTGTATGCTAGGCATAGATCTTCCCTCAAAAGCCTGCAGGAGGCAGAATACAGGGATAGGCCTTGAGGCGGTCTGCATAGGGCAATTTACTTGCAACCTATATTCTTTTAGTGAGGAACATCTGTGGATGTTCCAATTGCAGGATATGCCTGATTAGGTACATACCAAAGGGGGCATTGTACTCAATGATAGGTCTAATGAATAAAGTGGAACAATGACTTCCTTGGACTTAGATGCCATACCTTTGTTTATATGTTGCACAACACAGAATGATTTCCTCACCACTGTAGACACATTGTTCTTTTCCAGTAGGGCACACTGTTGATCTATTTTAAACGCCAGCCTTTTGCAAATACCCTTTTCAACATACACTTCTGTACCAGCAGTTTGATATAAACATGGCATACAGTTCTAATACAGTTGTGGCACAATCATATTATACAGATCATGTTGATATTCACAAATTATATATAATTATTTACAAAATTCCAGATGGCTGTGCTGGCAGTATTCTCCTTTGTCACAGTGTTCATGATATTAGAAAAATTACTTCAGCACAACTTTACTTGGCTAAACTCTGCAAGTGTCTAAAATTATGGGGTATGTGTCAAATAAATAGCAGATGTTGTCTGATGATTATATGAAAAGTTTTTTGTGTATGTCACTGGCTTTTTATGTGCAGTGGTGATTACAGAACAAGTGATCAAGGCAGGACAACTCAATTTTTACAGGGTCAGGAAGGGAAACAGCTTCGTTAACAGCATGTGTGGATTGTAATATAGATATAATAGACACATTTACTCTTTTTACAATTAATATGGTATGAAAATTTGACTATGAGTCACAAGTAGTTGGGGGAATACTCCCTTACCATATACTGTGTTACATAATTTCACATTTACATCTTGTTATGAGCTAATTTACTTATGCTTATTAGCAGCCATCTCTCATTAAGGTAAGTGGTCTCATTCACTGACAGTAAGGATGGTCATAATGCATTCATGCAATGACAATGAATACGAGTCTAAGTGTTGTTGAAAACACATGCACGGCTATTGTTCAAGCTTGTGGTGCACTGCAGTGGGTTTTTCATTTGCAGTGGAGTTGCTGTATATTTAAGACTGTTGTCGGGGGTTGCAAGCCCATGAATAGTGATGCAGGAGGCTTGCTAACAGCAAAAAAATATTTTTTATTCTATTTTTATATTTTTTTGAGTTACACTTCTGGATATTAATATATTAGTGAAGTGTAACTTGTTTTAGAATGAGTTGCTTGAACATAGGGAAAGCATTTGTGATATAATTCATTTTGCTATATAAGCCTCTTGCAGGTTTCTAGCAATATACAAAACTGTATCTCTGAAACAGTTTGATGTTTTCTAATAAATCTGGGCAACATTTTTGGACACAGTTATAAGTTGAAACTACTCTGTGCTTTTAGTTTCAAATGTAATGGAACAACTGCTACTGTGAGGAAAAGGAAGGTGTACAAATTTGTTGTGGCATGAAGCTAATGAACCCTTTTCAGGCTGTCTGGCTGAAATATCACAAATGTTATCTTGTGCAACTATAATAATATTAATTCTGGAAGTCAAAACAGGAGTTCTGTCTCCATTTGTTTCCTTGAAATTTTACAAAACATTAATTTCTTTATTTCACGGGGACATATATTTACATTGCTCAGACTTCAACTGAAAACCCTAGTTTAAAGCAGGAATTTCAAAATCACAGCGCATAGGCCTCGATTAGTCTTCAAACCAGTGTAATTTTGGGTAAAGGAAGATACTACACCGCATTCCTATTTGCACTGACTATCTTTCATTTTGTTTCGGAGATTATAGAATATGTTGTAGTCCTTGTGATCTTTGAGGTCTGAGTCCCCTGAAATCCATTACAATTCTCATATACATTGCACATATATAACAGATTTAGTTTAGTAAAAATTATCCTAGCTTCTCTAAATGCTGAATGCATGCACATTTAAATTAGTGTACAACACTCCATCACTCATGTATGCTGCAAATAATACACATTTAATTTTGCATAATGTTTTCCTGTCCCCTCCTTGTACATAATTTAAACTGTTCTATGTCCACTTCAAGTACAGACCAGTTGCTATAATGATTAAGCTATTCACCTCGCGTGCACAAGGTACAAGATTCAATCCTGACCTCTGGCCAGTGCCTATATGGAGTTTGCATGTCCTCCATGTGCTCTGTGGGGTTCCTCTAACCTCCCAAAAAACATGCTGAGTGTTTCCATCTTAAACTTACCCAGGAATGGAGTTGTGGGCAGCACAGACACTAGATGGTGCTTCATAGGGGGAAGAGTTGTATAGACCAGACACTCTGGGCATCTACTGTGTTACACAGAGCTGAGCTAGCCACTTGACAGTATAAAAATATGTCCGGTGTCCATGCGCACCTTGGGTTGCCTGGGATAACTCTGTATAGTGAAAGCTGGACTTAAAACCAATGAACCTGACAAATAATACCTAAGAATTGCTACAGTAAATGTAGGTTCACTGACATGATGCAGTTTGGAAGTGGATGACATGATGGTAAAGAGGAGGCTGGACATCCTATGTATCCAGGAGACAAGATGGGTGAGCAGTGCAGGAAGACCAGTGCAGCAAAGCCAGTTGGCTTGGGATCTAGAGTCTACTATTCAGGAGGAGGACAGACTAGAAATGCTGTGAGAATTGTGGTGAGGGACAGGCTTCAGAAGGCAGTGAAGGATATCATCAGAATTAGTGACAGACGCATGGCAATCAGACTCCAGTGGAATGACAGGGCAGTATGCATAATCTCAGCCTATGTCCACCAGCAGGGTTATGGCAGTGGGGAAAACACTGCATTCAAACTACTAGATAAAGCAAAAGAATATGAGTAGGTATTGATAATGGGGGACCTGAATGCACATAGTGGGATAGACCTGGGTCCACATGATTAGGGCAACAGGAATAAAGAAAGAAAGAGAGGTCATCCTAGACTTCTGTCTGGAAAATGGCTTTGTAGTAGTCAACGCATGGTTCAGAAAGAGTGATAGAGGCAGACAGTCAAAAGATCACATACAAGAGTGGCCGACATACAACTCAGGTAGATTTCCCCCAGTAAGGTAAGGGGAGAAGGGCAGAATCAGAGATTGCAAGGTCATCCCCAGTGAAACAGTCGGCCCACGGCATAAGCCACAGGATGCCACAATCAGCTGCAACCAGTTGTCAGAGAAGGTTCTAAGGTCAACAGACTCCAGGCTGAAGACCTAGAAATTGACTGAGAGAAGGCACAGGAGTTCAAGGAATTACTCAGGGCTCTAGCACCTCAGGAAGAAGAGGATGTAGGTAGAGTTGAAGAAGAATGGCAATGCTTCAAAACAGCATGTGTAGGGACTACAGAAAGCATATGCAGCCTTGCCAGGCATGAAAATAAGGTACATAAGGATAGCTGGTGGTGGATTTCAGAAGTCCAGAAAGTCATCAAAACAAAGAAGGAGTGCAGGAAGAAGTGGGAGATAGAGAAAACAGACCAGGATAGGACGAAATACTGGCAGGCTAACAAATAGGCTAAGAAAGGAGTTGCAATAGTAAAGAAGAAGGCATCAGAGGCACTCTACCAGCTTTTGGAAAGTTACTCAGTAGATGGCACAAAGAAACTATATCATGTTGAAAGGAAAGACAGAAATATAAAGAAGATAGTATGACACCCTTCATAAGGGATGCCAGCAACAATCTGCTCACTAGTCCACAGGACATCACAAGCAGATGGAAGAAGTAATTCTAGCAGCATCTGATGAAAGAAGAGGAGGGTCCCAACATAGAAGAAGTAAGAACAGTTGTAAGGAAAATGAGGTCAGGGAAAGCAGCAGGTTCGGCTAAGGTCACAACATATATGATAAAGATTTTGGGTGAGATAGAGGAGAAATTGCTTCTGAGGGTTCTCATAGCATTATGGAGAAAAGGTCTATCACAGATAACTAGAGAATAAGCATACTAGTGCCAGTGTTTAAGAACAAAGGGGACATTCACAATCATGGGCAGATAGAGGTATCAACCTCCTATCATACTCCATGAAAGTTCTGGAGAGGGTGATTGACAAATGAATATGCAGAGTAGTAGAAAGTAAGATATCGGATGAGTGATTTGGATTCAGATCAGGATGCAACACAAGTGACCCAATGTTTGCAGTGAGACAGATAATTGAAAAGAAGCTATAGATGAAGAAAGACTTCAACTGGGCATTCCTAGACTTGGAGAAAGCATATGATAAGTTCTCAAGAAAGTTGATCTAGGCTATCATGTGATGGTTCAAAGTCCCAGAAACATTGCTAGAATTAGTACAAGGACCCAGTGAATCAAGTGCAAACAGTATTCAGTCTCACAGACGGGTTCTCTGCAGACGTGGGTGTGCATCAGAATTCAGCTCTGAGCCTACTTCTATTCAAACCAATAATGGACTACATTAACAAACAGCTTGGAGAAGATAGATCAACAAAGTTGCTGTAAGCAGATGATGTGGCATTACAGGTAGACTCTGAGCAAGAACCTCAGCAAAGGATAGGGGAATGGAATGTAAAATTCCAGACACATGGGATGAAACTAAGAACAGATAAGATAGTTGTAATGGCAGCAAATTGGGAAATCAGAAGTAGCTGATAATTGAGACAGAAGGGAAAACAGTGGAACAGGTTAACAGCTTTAGGTATCTGGGAGGGATAGTTGAGGAGAATGGAAGTCTGAATGAGGACGTCAAAGCTAGAATCAGAGGGGCTGCAGTCAACTGGCACAGACTGTCAGGGATCTGTATGATAGAAGAATGTCGAAGAAGCTGAAAAGTAAGGTGGGCAAAACAGTGGTGCAACCATTATTAGTGTATGGTACAGAAACCTGGGCAGTAAAGGCAGAGCAGTTGAGGAAGCTAGAGATGATGGAGATGAAATACCTGAGATGTGTTGTAAGGTGCACATTGTGGGACCGGAGAAGAGACAAGGACATATGATCAGAAGTCAAAGTAGCTCCCATTGCAGAAAAGGTCAAAGAGAACAGATTACTGTGGTTTAGGCACATGTGTAGAAAATCAGAAGACAAGCTGGTGAAAAAGATTTGGGACATATAAGTAGAAGGCAAGAGAAAATGAGGATGTCCGGCAAAGAGGTGGATGGATTGTGTGAGAGAAGACCTACAGGCAGGCATGAGGAGTGAAGAAGGTGGGAGAGTGGCATTAAACAGAGAGAGATGTTGACAGTTAACATGACGCTCTCACCAATTATAGTAAATGGGAAAGGGGGGTGATGATGATGATGGCTAACAATGTTGGCACTCACCTAAATAGACCCAAATAGTAGAGAAAATAACAAATATAGAAATAATGAAAACCAGATTAAACATTTTTGACCAATCATTCTTCTGCCTGTTTTCCTGAAAATGGGCACCTCTGAAATAAACATAAAGCATGTGCACTGTATTTCAGTCATATTTCTTTTTAAACCAAATAAATCCTTTGTTCTCAGATGTATTATAATCAAGAACAAACTGAAAGTACAATGAGATTTAATGACTCACTCAGACCAAACAGACTACAAGTTAGAGTTAATGACACTCAAATCTTGACCTCAAACTTATCCCATATTAGCCATTTTAAACATACAATGCTGCTTTGCTGATTAAGATTAAGAATGCAGCCCAGATTTGCAAGTACTGTGTCATCCTTGTAAATGTTTAAGGCGACTTATCAAAATTTAAACTTTCTGCACACGGTTTCCATTACGGGATTCTGCATTGTGCCTAAATATAGAACAAATAAACTGTTTCAAAGTATGTAGATAGAGATAAAAATCTTGGTAGGATGGCACAGACAGGTAAGGCTCTGAAATGCTTATGCTTTTCATCCTGTTGTACTACATTTAATTTTCTCATCTACATACTGTGCATCTCAAAGTGACTTAATCATCAAGTCCTTGTACATCGTTTCTGAAGAGGCACATATGCCTGACAGATGGTTTACTGACTTAAAATAAATTTATAAGGCTGCAGTTAGGGATATACTTATTTTATTGCTAACATATCTGTCAGGAATAACTAAGGTGTAGCTATCATCATGAATCTCATTAACAGAGACATTGGGAATCTCCAAACACTGGACCCTACCCAGTTCGGCTTTGTTAAGGGCAGAACATTCCATCTAAACAAGGTTGATTTCTTTGAGACAGTTACCAAGGCTATAGATGAGGGAAAGGTGGCCCACACAGCCTACCTCGACCTCACAAAGGCCTTTGACACCATTCCCCACTCAGGTATTATAGACAAGCTCATCAACCTACACATAAACCCCTATGTCATGAGATGTGTTGCCAACTGGCTCACAGACAGAACCCACATGATAAGAGTTGCAGGAGCTAGGTCTGACTCTAAACCAGTTACAAGTGGCGTTCCCCAGGGCTCAGTCCTAGGACCCCTCCTGTTCGGCATATACTTCTCAGAGGTACAGGCAAGCACAGGAGGACTATGGCTGACCAGGTTTGCAGACGACTGCAAACTAGGGGCTATAACTGACTCTCCGGCTGACACAGCCATCCTCCAAAAGGGTCTCACTGAGACAGATACCTAGTGTCAAAACCATGGCCTCAAGCTAAATGCCAAAAAGTGCATAGTCATCCCCTTTGGAAAAAACAAAGAACCCACAAACTATCACATAAGTGGTAGCCCCCTAAATACGGAAGACGTAATAAGGGATCTGGGGACCCAAGTAGATAGTAACCTCTCCTTTGATAATCACGTTGCAAAAATGGTTAGAAAATCCTTATATGTGGCACACCTAATCACAAAAGGGTTTGCATCCAGATCGAAAGAAGTAATTGGGCCCCTCTATGCATCACTCATCAGACCCATCATACAGTACAATGCCCCATTTGAGATGTACCTTACAAGACACCTGCAACAACTGGAAAGACCACAGAAGTACCTCACCAAGAGGATCACTGGCCTCAAGCAGATGCCCTATGAAGCTCGACTGAAGAAACTCCAGCTGTACTCGGTTTCATGCCGCCTACTCAGAGGTGATCTCTGTCTGACATACAAGGCCATGTCCAACTCAGAATTGATGCACATGCTCCACCTAAAGAAAACCATATCTCCTCAAGCCACATGCTCCAGGGATCTTAACCTTACCACAACAATAAATAGGACATGCTGGAGGGATAGATTCCTGTCCCAGGGACTTCCATTGCTCTGGAACAAGATTCCAATCTACATTAGGCAGAGCTCCTTGCTAACCCTCTTCAAGAGAAACCTTGACGAGTTGATGGGAAACAGAAAGTTTACCCCAGGGATCACTTCAATGGCTCTGCTGGACAGAGGCACAGGGAACTAATCTAAGAGGGCGGGGAAAGCCAACACATTCCGGCTGGCTTATAAATGCCTTTGGGCAGATTGACTAGTACCTACCTATGAACCTATGAACCTACCCAGGCATAGGCAGAGGTACGAACTCACTAGTGTCATGAAAAGTGTAAAATCAAGCTATGCAGCAAGTCAGAATAAAACAAGAGTCATAGGACTCATGTAATGCAAAGCAAGTTCAGACATCTGCTCACATTTCTCCCTTGTCACTTTCCACTGTTGTGCAAGCAATTTCATCTCTCCCTGCACTATTTACTTGATTTGTACTAACATATTTGGCAGCTTCACAGAATAAGCATTTACTACTGCCAATCTGCCCCATATGCATACCTCATCTGTCCTATTATTTGAACATATTTACATTTATTCATTTTAATTTGCATTAGTCCTGTACATACCAATTATTTTAAAGGGAAGGATTATGGGACAATTTAATTGCTATAGGCCAATAAGTCTACTCTTTAATAGTGGGAAAGTGAAGGAATCATCAGTATTAAATGGTTTCCATGTTAAGTTAAGGAGAAGTGGAATATATAATATTCAAAGGGTTATCTCCTGTCTCTGTTTTTGCAGGGCAGTCCTGAATTGGGCAGTTGTGTCATATGAAAAAAATGGCAACTGTCCTGATATTTCAGGGGGAAAATAATTTCAAATGTTCCACTAAGCACCTTAACATGACAAGAATAATAGAAACAAGTAAAATTCTGTTATATTGAGACAATATTTTGGTAATAAAATAAAAAAAATGTATTTTGTGTTGGTTATGGGTAAGCCTGTTCTGCAAAATCTTATGTTTCATTAATACATGTCCTACATTGAGCATATGAAAAGGAGGCAACCCAGAATATTCACCACCATGTCTATGTTAAGGGTAGATCACTGTTGACACTTAACTCTTTCTTTTACAATAACCTAATCATCTATAGATCAAAACATCAAAGCTGATGAGATTTACACTGACTGCTTATTTGCCTTTGACAGAGTACATTATAAATTATTTAATCTGCACATTCGCCTTTGGCAGAGTACATTATAAATTATTTAATAGGGTATTCAAATTAAATATTTTGAATTCTTTTGTCAGATAGTATTTTGAAAATAGTTAAGTAAGTTACTTTTGGGCCATGTTAGTTTGAAATAATAAGCTGTTTAATTTATAACTTCGACATTAAGATTTTAAGATTTTTTACTCTTTTTGGAGTGATGATTAGAAACTTGTTAAAGATACCACAAATTCAGAAGATCATAGTAGACTACAGATATGTCTACAAGATTTGAATAAAGGGGCCGAAACAAATAATATGAAGATCATTGCTGAAAAAAAAACAGGTTTTAGTGTATGCAATGCTTATTCTGGTTATAAAATTTATGATAGATTTGGAATAGTTTTAAAAATCTTGGTGTATTAAAACATATTAAACTGAGTTTCAAACAACATAAGGGCAAGGCAATGAAGGGATGTACTAAAATCATAGACTGTATTAGTAAGTCTATTAAATCAAGGAAGGCTGAACTAATGATGACTATATATACATACATTGATATATATATATATATATATATATATATATATATATATATATATATATATATATATATATACTAAACTAATCAGTAATGTTTAGATCTTGTTACATGAGAAGAGGTGGCTAAGTTGGATCTGTTCTCTCTACATTACAGACAAAATAGATGAGACCTAATTCTAGCATATAAAGCAATTAGAGATCTTTTCCTGTGGGAATGTTTGGGCTACCTAAAAGTGAAAAGTTAAAACACTTTAGATTGTTACAGGTTTTCTGTGAAAGCAATATAACCATTAATTGGTTTTCAGAAATGGCTGTTATTAATGGACTTCCCTTCCATATTCACTAAGAGTCAATGAAAATTTGTAATTTTTTTAACGTTACCCTGGATGAGATTTTTTTTTTTTAGTTCTGCCCATTTTAAGTTTAATATAAGCAAAAACAAAAGAAAAAAAATATTATAAAAACAACAAAAATGGTTTGTAAAAATATTTTATTAACCCTATGGCACATTAGCCGGGTCTATATTAGTTAATCGAACATCCTATTTAATGAACGCTTATTAGTCGAACACTAATAAGTGAAGACATTAAATGCTGAATATTCATTTAAGCGAAGCATCCCACTGGGTTAAAAACAGTTGGTCAACCCAGTGAACCACACAAAAACATCACCAAAGAAATTCCAGTGTATTGGGGGGCTACACCCCCCCCCAATTTGGGGAGCTGTGACTCCCCACACCACCTATAACTAAATATACTAACTCCGTGATCGTATGACAGTGGGGAAAAGGGCAAATTCCCAATAATGTCTGACTGGTTGTTTTCCCAGGGAAAGGCTTTGGTTAAATGAACGTTCGGTATTTAGTGTTTTCACTTATTAGTGTTCGACTAATAAGCATTCCATAAATAGGACATTTGATTAACTGATACACACCCCATTATGCTAAGCATTCAGAAGAGTTTAACCAAAAAGGGTCTACATGCCTATGAATGAATCCCTTTGTGGTGTACTGCATTGTATCATATTATATCACATTGTACTCTAGATGAGGCAAACTTTCACTATGACAAACCTGAGACTTGAATCTGTTGTTTATTACAAATTAATAGAATGAAAGCATTGCTGTCATTAACAGAAATGGCCTGTATTTTTCCACAAGCCAGACTTGCATGAGGCATTGTTCCAGCTAAAGCCCATCCAAACTGTCAAAATTTAAATATCTTGTATTTAAATCACTAATCCAGTTTGGACTGCTTGAGCCAAACCATTTTTTCACATTAATCTAAAGATTACTCTGCAAGCTCGGGTTGCTGTATCACTTGATCCAACCTTCACTTTAGCCCTATGTGCCCAAAAAAGTTACCAGTGAAGGCCTGCTTCTTCAAAAGTGCTGGAAATCACAAAATGGGATAAGTAAACTGACCAAAGGAAAACCTGCATCGCTGACCTTTGTATAATCTAACCAGGAAATTTAAAGTTTTATGTTGCTGAAATCAAACAACAAATCAGATGGGTGGCAGAGATGTAAGTTTAAATGTGCCCAGATCAGTAACATGTAGGTTACTTTAATGTGAGGACCAAGACAGAGTTATTGCTGTAGTGTCACAGACTGAATGTGAAGGAAATGGAGAGCAATATCACACAAAAGTGTATGCTGTGACCTACATGGCATATGCCTGGTTACCTCCATGTATGGAACCACTTACAGTCAGTATATATATTCTACCAGTCATGTTATGAGTACCTGCAAAGATGATTCTTATGAGAACCATATTACAGATGTTTGGCATGCACAGTATAACAATAAATGGTGAAGTAATGGTGTAATTTCAGAAGGACCAGCTCTGTCCCCTTATTTCCCAAATGCCCATGCAACTGTAAATATTTTAGGGTTGTGTGTCCTCGGGTGTATTAAACTATCCCCCGAATTCACTATTCTACCTTGCAGGACTAGCTTAGTCCTGCACGGAAGCAGCCGTTTAGGAGCAGCACGGCATCACGCCAGGCATATTAATGAAAACGTGCTGCCTGAGTTCCTAAACAGACATGGAGCATGTACGAGTGCAGGGGGCGTGTCTGAGAGCAGAGCATGACCCCTGCAATCAAGAACAGCAGTTTAACAATAAGAATGAGCGAGCCCACTCATAAGTGTTCACATACCCCCAGCAACATCCCCCCAAGTTTATAAGAGCAATAGTTAAAATATAAAATTTAAGCAAGCTAATATTTTTTATCAAACAGATAAAATGTAACCATAGGTGCGCGGGTTTGCCCATTGCTTAGCTACGTATATTGCAGCTTAAATGGCACAAGAGGATAAATATCAAGATATATGCAAATGAAGCAGTACTGCAATAGTGTAGTGGGCAGAGCATTCGCCTTACGAGCAATCATTCCTGGTTCGAGTCTCACTCCAGTACATTCCATTTTCCATGTCAAATCCCTTTATGAACAATATTTTTGTTGCATAACCTACTAAATAACATATGTTTGTGAACTGGAGTACTGCATTAAATGCAGATGTGAGGTGTCATTGTCATAATGTTGTAAAATTCACAGATAACCACAAGTGCCCCATACAGTATATGTACACATGAATCAGGGATAAAAATCAAAGGTACAATGTGTAATGAATGATAAATCCATAGTGTCCAAATCCACCACCTTCCGAAGAACCATTTTACATTTTTGTCTAAATTAGTGCAGGGTTAAGTGGGAGTAACCACAATTAAGCAGGAGTAAGCATATTTAAGCAGCAGTAAGTGAGTTTAAGCCCATTTGCACAGGGGTAAGCAATGTGCATACAGGTTAAGCAATATTGAAGCTAACTCTCTGTAAACATAAATAACCGGAGGTTAGCATTACTTACCTTTGCCCAAACACATGCAAACTCACTTACAATTGCTTAAAAGTGCCTTAATCACTCTGTATGCAACAGCCGCTGTTCTGGCCAGAAACAAAATAAATAGCTTTTGCAGGTCTTGAACCCAGGACCCTATATATTATAGTTACAGTAGTTAACAACAAAGCCACCACAGCACTAAATAAGACTGAGGTATCACCAAACCGATCCTCGCTATAGGAAAATCAAACTTAACATGTGAAAGGAATCTATATACAGTTTTATGTTGTATAACCTACTACATAACATAAATATGTGAACTGGAATACTGCATTAAGTCCAGATGTGAGGTGTCATTGTAATAAAGTGTTGAAATCCCTTAATAAATACAAGGACCCCATACAGTGTACATACACATGAATCATGGATACCAAACACATATATAACATGTAATGAATAATAAATCAATGCCAAACAGCAAATAGTATGCAAATTAAAAATTAAGCAACTCTAAGAATTGCACAGCCCAGCTTACTAGGTGTAAGTAATATGTAGGCCAGCTAAATCAATTTGCCCATTGGTATACCCCTTTAAGCAATGTCAACCTTAGGTAAGCAGGTTTGCCCATAGCTTAGCATTTTCAAAACCATCCAATCATGGCAAAATGTGGGAATTCGGCCATATTTAAACCCAAACAAGCGGGAATACATCCCATAACTGGTTGCAGCTTGCTCCTGTTGGCACTATGACTGATATGGGAGAGGGTGTTCATTTGTGGGTGCAGCACCTGGGCATTCAGGAGTCCAGAGTCATGGCAGGACTCCTTGTTAAAGACTATGACCAGAGAATGCGGTAGGCCCAGTACCAGGGCTCCCAATGTAAAGCAGATGTCTGGGACCGTCTTGCCTGTGACTTCACCAGTGCCACTGGCATACCTCAAACTGGTGAGCAGGTCAGTCATCACTATGCTGACCTCAAGCGAAAAAAGAGGGATCTCTTGGATCAGTGGATCCAAGAGGCTAGGAAGATGGGGGATGTCCCAGCCGTGTGTAAGTATCAGACCACTACCTGTTTAATAATTGCCAGCTCATGTATATTATGGATAGGTATGGCTAAACATTCCTTTTATGTCTTTCACAGTGGCAGATGAGCAGGCTGCGAACCAAGAAGCCCATGCCTGTAGATTGCAGCGGTTGCGACGCGAGGCAGGTTAGTAATACTCTTGCATGTACTGCCATAGGAAATAAATCTAAAAGTAATAGTAAGTTAATTGGCTGTATAAAATCTGTATTGTTTAAGGCATGTACTGCATATACCAGTGAATATGGCAGGAAGAGTCTCATATAGGTTGTATGTAAATAAAAGCATAATTGCCTGATAATAAAGGTGTAACTGATGGACTGCATGTGTTTACTCTGGTATCATATGGTAATGTAGAGCTGCAATCTCTTAATAGTAATTTTGTATTAAGCACTGTTACCTACACTGTGCTACATAAATAAAATGTGTAGGAATGTCTGTATATGAATGTTGTAAGCACAAGAGGACATATAGTACAACTGAGAGAGACTTAGACAGAAAACAGTGAAAAGATAGACAGCATAATCCAAATAGCACACTCAAATGAGACGTGAACTGTTGTGTTTTTAGCACACACAGCCATGGTTAAAATCCTGGAAGAGGTAGTAGGCTGTATGCAGAATTATACCCCACAACTGTATTGATATGTCCAGAATGTCCAGTTAATTGGCCCATATCCACTGCCTGTCCCCTGGCAAATCAGTAGGATGATCCCAGATGTTTAGGCAGCAAATAAGAAATACAACTGATTGTCAGACATCTATAAGAACAACCATGTCATGTTATCAACTCCCCAAAATGTTATATGTGTAATAAGCCAAGTATGTCCCATCACTACCCCCATGTTGTGAAGCTGTGACCAGATTGTGTGTAGTAACAGTGAGACATATGTGCATAATACTAATGTGGAATCTGGTAATATGTGTGGCAACATTCAGGTAATGCTAACAAACATTGCCCCCACAGGTCTGTCAGATACGAAAACTGCGCCTAGAAGAAAAAGATTGATATCCTATACTGGTACTGTTTACTCTGGTAATGTATGGCATTGTTAGTGTTGCAGTTGCTCTGAATAATAAGGTATTACTCATCACTGTCACCCAGACTGTTCTACATAATAAAACTGTCTAGGAAATCCTGCATAAGAGTGTTGTAATTACAAGGTCAGATTGTAAAACCACAGGAGACTTATAGACAGAAATCAGAGAAGAGATACATAGCAATTTCTATATAACCCACTCAACTGTGATAGACACTGTTTTATTTTTAGCAGACACACCTATGGCTTGAATCTTGGAAGTGGTAGTAAGCTGTATGCAGAGTCATATCCCACAAGTGTACAGAATTGTCCAGAATGTCCAGTTAATTGGGCCATATTTATTTATTTATTTTTATTTTACATTTGTTGACCGGGCTAGTCTAGCTGGATATATGTCCATTTTCAGTAGAGGCCCGGGGAGAAAAGCTCCACACATTTCAAATAAAGTTCACATTTACAGAAGTACATATTTAGAATGCAAATACATTTTCTTGTAAAGAAAAGAGAAATAATAAGAGATTGCAAATTTATAAAGTACATATAAAGAAGGTTACACATATTTGAACAGACTTAGTATAGTTAATAAGAAGTTACATTTAATTGTTGCTAAAGAATACTAGTTAAGAAAAGAGAAGAAAACAATAGTGTAGATGTAGATAAGAAAGGAAGATAAAGGAAAATGAAACGGAGAAGCAGTTAGGCAATACATCTAGAAGTAATATGTGTTACTTTTTAATGAATCCAGTAATAGCTAGGACTATGATGGAGAGGAAGTATAGTAGTTGCTAAGATGAAATAGTTTAAGAGAAGAGAAGCATATTAGTTGTAAAGATTAAATAGTTTCAGAGATGAGAAGGTAGGTTGATTCAAGTAATAAGGGATAAGTTGGTCAGTCAGGTTTAGAACAGGGGCACATCCAATGTGTTTTCAGGAAGAGCTTAAGTTTATTTTTGAACAGAGTAATAGACGGAAGTGTGGTAAGTTCAGAGGGAAGTAGGTTCCAGGTTTTCCCAATAGAATTAGAAAAAAGAGAGTCACCAGCTCTATTGTTTGATTTATTGATGTATACAATAAATTTTTGTGATGATCTTAGGGACTTAAGGTTATCATAGGGGTGAATAAGGTTAGATAGGATGGGTGTTTTGGCAGGTTGATAAAGTATTTTGTGGACGATGGCCAGCTGATTATATTTCAGCTGCTGCTGAAATTCAAGCCACCCAAGATGCTTTAGATTACTACAGCGGGTTGTTCTATATGGGTTAGCTGTGGCAAATCTGGCTATGCTATTATAGGAATTTTCTAGTTTCTTAAGGTTATTTTTTGACAGATTGGTAAATATGGGTTCGGCATAAAGAAGGGTGGAGATTAGATGGGTGTGGGCAATGGTTATTCTAGTTGCAGGAGTGAGGAAGGATTTAATCCTATAAAGAGAGCCTATTTTTTTATTGGTAGTTTTCAGAATGTTGTTGATATGGGCATCAAAGTTTAGGTTATTATCTATGGTGATACCTAGTAGTTTGGTAGTTAGATCTTGGGATATAAGTGTTCTGTCATAGGATGATACAGTGAAGTCTATTGGGGGAGATTTACTGGTAGGTGTAAAAAGGAGAAGTTTAGTTTTTTTAGGGTTTAATAGGAGACGTTTTGTAAACCATAGTTCTACAGATTTAAATATGTCTTGAGAAAGGGAGTGAAGTTCTGATACAGATGTGGCTGAGCATATAAGTGTAGAGTCATCCGCGTATTGGATACATGTAGCTTGGGGAACTACTTGGTGAAGGTCATTGATGAATATAGAAAACAGGAGAGGGCCCAGTATGGAGCCTTGAGGAACACCAATATTAACAGGTAGCTGGGTAGAAAGAACGGTGTTCCAGAGCACAGCTTGATGTCTGTTATTTAAGTAGGAATGGAACCATTTTATAGCTAGTGGGTTGAGAGACAGAGATTTGAGAATGTTTATGAGTATAGTGTGATTTACCATGTCGAAAGCCTTGGACAGGTCTATGAAAAGTGCAGAGGAGAGCATGTTAAGGTTACAGTTGTTACTGATAGTGTCAATAAAGGAAAGGAGGGCAGTAGTTGTGCTATGGGAAGGTCTGAACCCATGTTGGGAGTTGGAAAGCAGGTTATTATGGAGAAGGTGGTCAAGCAATTGCCTGTGGATACATCTTTCCATGATTTTAGATAGAGGAGAAAGTAGGGCTATGGGACGATAGTTGGAGAGTTCAGTGGAGTGTCCTCCTTTGTGAAGGGAAATAATATGAGAGACTTTCCAAAGTTTGAGGATATATCTTTCAGTGATGGTTCTATTGATGAGGATGGAGATGGGGTAAGCAATAGATTTGGCTGCTATCTGTAGGTATTCTGAGGGTAGTTGGTCAGCAGAAGGAGTGCATGGTTTCAGTTTTTGGATAAGGGTGAGAATAAATGCTGTGGGGACAGGTTGGAAGAGAAAAGGAGGAGGTGGGTTAGAGTCAGAATTAGATGTTGTTATGTTTTGAGGAGAGAGCTGACAGGCAAGAGTTTAAATTGCTTTGGTAAAAAAGGTGTTAAAGGCGTTAGCAGTTTGTTTGGGGTTGTCTTTGTCAGTTCCTTGTGGGTTAGGTGTGATAGATTGACTTGGATGTAATAATTGATTAATACTTGACCGAAACCTTTGAGGTTTATTATGGTGGGTCTGCTGAAATTGTAAATAATACTTTTTTTTATCAAACACTATGGCTTTTTTTGTTTCATTTCTCAGTTGTTTGTAGTTTTGGATGTCAGTATGGTTTTTAGTTAAGCATGATTTATTCCAGTATTTATTTCTGAGATGGATTTTTTTGTTTGGTTTCCCTAGTAAGCCAATGAGCAGATTTAGTTCTTATCCTGATAGAGCGGGTAGGAGCATGACGGTTGAGTATATTTAGGAAATTAGTATTAAAGTAATCAACAGCTTCATCAAGAGAAAGGTGTTTTAAGGGGGACCAATTGCATGCTTTAAGTTCACTAAGGAATAGATCTAAGTTGAATTTTTTCTTGGTTCTAATTGCCCTATATATGGGTTGAATGGATGTATTGGTTTTGAGCCTGATAATGTAGGTTAATGAGTGGTCGCTTATGTCGTCAGGGAGGGTTACGGCTTCATAAGTCTGGGGTTGATTATTAATAAGTATCCAATCTAAGGTGCTTTCTTTCTTGTTATTCTTGTTTATTCTAGTAGGGGAGGTAATAGTTTGGGTGAACCCATAGAGATTAATATGGCTAGTGGGGCTGTTGTTATTGCAAGAATTCCAATCAATGTTAAAATCGCCTAGGATTATGGTTTCTTGGGGAAGGTTTAGAGATAACCAACAAAGTATGTTTTCAATGGTAGTGATGTTATTACCTGGAGAAACATAGATGCAAATAATATAGATAGATTTGACTGGGTTTAGCTGAAACTTGGTAATACATATTTCAGCATTTGAGTCTTGAGGAGGTTTTTGGTTAAAGATGGTTATTTGAAAATCAGATTTGAATAGAACAGCTACTCCACTACCTTTCTTGGTTACACGGTCAAGACGTATGATGTTGTAACCAGGTGGTAAAATTTCATTGTCTTTTGTTACTGGTTTTAACCAAGTTTCTGTTAGACATATAATATCAAATTAGTAGAGTTCCAAGAGAGCATGGAGTTGTGTTATTTTATTATTAATGCTACGTGTGTTGAGGTGAGTTACCCTGTCCCCCTGGCATACCAGTGTGCTAATCTCTGACATGTAGACAGCATTTCATGTCATATAACTGACTGTCAGGCCTGTACATATTTGGAAAATGTCAATGAAAACAAACTTGTCATTTTATAACTCACCACAGGTTTAAGAGGGCAATAGTCAAAATATATCCTGGTTCACCTGCTTGTGGTCAAGACATGCCCAGAGTTTGTGCAATAAGAGATGGACAGGTATGTGCATAACATCAAGCTGAAATCTGGGAATATGTGTAGAAACAGATAGGTAGTGTTAGCAAACAATACCTCCATAGGTATGCCAGGTAAGAGGTGTATACTGCAGCTAAAACTCAGTTCATGTATATAGCTGTCTACATCCATACCACTGTCCAAACTAAGGCCATATGGTAGTGTACTAATACCTGAAAGGTACAGATCACAGCACTGACTAGGAAAGGAATGAGAACTACATGAATAAACTAGTTGTTAATTGACATCTTTCTCTCCCCCCAACACATCTGCAACAATAAACTAAATACACAACTCAATCGGTATGTGCTCTATTAAATTTACTGTTGGGACATATGTCCTATTGTTTGATAAATATTTAAATTTGTTTCTATGCATGTGCCATGTTGAAATACTCCCAGATTGGTGGCATTCTGCCATCAATGTACCTGCATGCTGTTGTAATGGCCACTGTGGTTCCATATATGCATGTGTTCTGTTTGCTATGCAACTGTTCCATATCTGGTGTTTTCGGTTAATGGGAATATCTATGCATGCTGTTGTACCTAATCCTTGAATGTGCTGACTATTACTAACCCACACATGTTGTAAAATTGAAACACCATAGCACGTTTGGGAAGGCCGGTCCCAGCGGACCCACCTATCCCACCTCATCTGGCTGTGGCACCGGGCACCAGCACTTCTGGGGACCACCCTGGGTCCTCCTCGTCTGCTGGTCCTGCACCACATTTGGGTGGATCCGCCTCAGGGGATGGGGATCACCCACCCGGGAGTGGGCATGGACAGGACACTCACCCGTCATTAAGCCCAGGGTGTGGTGTGCAGTGAGCTCTGCAGGGAGTTTGGAGATCTGCTACACCAGCTTGAGGGTCATGTATTGCAACTAGAGGGCTGGCCTGGCCCTGCTAATCAGCCCCCAGCACAACCACCTTCAGGGCTGTGAAGGTGCAGTGGTAACTGCCAATGGGTGGGGACCTCAGTCCCATTGTTTCTACCAGGGAGTTCATGGACTTCTGATTTCCAAACACCCCTCCCCATCAAGGAGTTTACCCCACACATGTGTTATATACTGCCCCTGTATGCTGTCTTGTCTGTCCTGGCTGTTATCCTACCCAACATATCTCCCCAAATATACCTACTATCCCTCCACAACATCCCACTCTCACCTGAAAAAAAAAAGGCAATCTCTTCCCAAAAAAATATCTCGCCCCTTACATAGCTGTCCATTTTGCACATGTGTCCACTGGACAAGTAATCTGGTTTAATTGGCTTCACAACATATTACTGTTGTCCTCACCCCTCAATCAGGTGTATGAGTGTCCAAATCTAATTCCAAAATAGTGTATATGCACGGCTGTTGCTGTAGAACAAATGGGCATCTATGGACCTTCCCTACACCCATCCTGCACATTCATAGCTATTTTCCCTACTGTCTTTACCTCTTTGTGCCCCTTTTTTACCACTTTCCTATCAACACTTTTTCATTTCTTTTAAAGAAATTAGCGTGGGGGTAAGCAGGAATAAGCACTTTTAAGCAGCAGTAAGTGGGTTTAAGCCTGTTTGCACAGTGGTAAGCAATAAATACACAGGTTAAGCAATTGAGAAGCTAAATCAGTATAAGAAACTGGAACCAGAAGTTAGCATTGCTTACCATTGTGCAAACTCATGCAAACCTGCTTATAACTGCTTACAAGTGCCTTAATCACTCTGCATCCAATGGTCCTTGTTCTGCCCAGCAACAAAATAAACCACCTCTGCAAGTTTCAAACCCGGGACCTTTCATACCATAGCGATTTACCACTAAACCATGTCAGATATACATAACCCTGCTGTTTTCACAAACATATCATCCAACACAGTCATTGCACAGTACAGGAAATGTATTTATATATGTAGATGTATGTGTGTGTGTGTGTGTGTGTGTGTGTGTGTGTGTGTGTGTGTGTGTGTGTGTGTGTGTGTGTGTGTGTGTGTGTGTCTATATATATATAGATATATATATAATACATATATGTATATCTATAGATATAGATATATACATATGCATACATCTATAGATATATATGTCTACATACATATGTATATATATATATATATATATATATATATATATATATATATATATGGGTCTACCTGACATGGTCGACAAGCCATTTGATCGACTTTGATTTGGTCGACAGTTGATTTGGTCGACAAGCAGATTTGCCCCCTTCCCCAATGTTGTGCAACCCTGGAGTTGATATATATAGTTAGGGGGGGTGTGGGGGCCAGCCCCACATCAGATGGGGACGAAGCCCCCCACCTATAAAGCTTGTCAATCAAATGAACTGTCGATCAAATAAACTGTCGACTATGTGAACTGTCGACCATGTCAGGTAGACCCATATATATATATGTGTGTGTGTGTGTGTGTGTGTGTGTGTGTGTGTGTGTGTGTGTGTGTGTGTGTATGTGTGTGTGTATACAGATATATATCTATAGATATAAAAGAGAACATAACAAATACATATATGACCAAAGGCACCATTAATGGGGGTGAGGGAGCCCAAGCTAACTACGTCTTGTAAGTATTGATATCCCCCCATCCCCCACAGTGTAACAGATCTGCCCTGCAATACAATACCAACTGTTGCAATTATCATACCTAGGACCTGACACAACATGGGCACAAAATGTTAACAGTAATCCATCCCACCTCTATGATGTCAAGATGGTATCAATAACATATCATGCAGTACAACTGAACTCGTACGGAAGACAGCTGTCTCCCGTACGAGTTCAGTTTTACTTAGTAGTTTCTTATTTCGAACTTGTGTTTGATATCATGCAGTACAGTTTGACTGCCATAGGGAATGTACAATGTGGAAGCAATAAACATTCCAAAGATACATATACACACACACACACATATATGCATATACATATATGTATATATATATATATATATATATATATATATATATATATATATATATATATGTAACTACACACACACACACACACACACACAGACACACACACACACACACACACACATGTATAGGAAGATACATATTTAGAGGGTGCACACCATACTGAACAGCCAGTATTCCTACAGTTACCACCTAATCAAATGGACAGTGTATGAGTCACTCATACAAAAGAAAATTGTTGCCTAAAACATACACCCGCAGAGAAGTCAAAGGATATGACATCACACACAGGTCTGCATACATAAGAAAGTTTTATCTGTGTACAATTACAGTTGTATATGCTATATAATATAACTGTTTAGATTTTGAAATCCTAATGCAACTCTCAAGCAGTTAATTTAATATAGTAATCTGAAAGCATAACATATGTTGCTGTCCAGCTCAGGGCCTTCAAGTAGTACAATACTAAAGACAGACTGGGCCACAGGATAACAATCAATCAACAGTAAGTAATGCAGATGTGTTGTCCAGCAGCCTCTAACTACACTCTGTACTCAATCCCTAGGGGGAAAAGACTTAAGTTGACACAATGGGATGTATCTGTTACATAACAATGCATAGCTGAAAACATCACAATCACACTGACAAACAGAACAGTCTGTATGGCAGTAAGCAGTAGGCCAGCAATGTTCCCAAGGTGAAATGTATGGTAATGTACAGCCATATACCTTATGGCAGCTTACTACTGATATCCCTCACTTGTTGCAACAGCCTAGGTTATTTATGATGCATACCCCCCAGACT